>NW_020271185.1:0-34274 GCF_002803265.2 Melanaphis sacchari
TGGTAGCCGTTGGTTACGTATTGCTCTAGCGGGAGCGAGGAACGCGGATACCTCAGGACGGATTGAATGCCCGGCCTCAGGGTGACGGAGAAATCGCGAGGCGAATGGTGGATCCATCCCTGGACGTGTTTGCCAGCCGAAGGCTCGAACATAAGGCGCCAGAACCCATCGAGGCAGCACGTGCACGTATTCAGCCGGCTCCGGGCTTGAGATAAGATAAGCACGGAAACGCAATCCTGATCGATAAAGATCAAACCGTATTACGCTGCGCAAAGGATCGTCGCGGTACACACGGCATTGCCCCGACCGACTTGCTTGACAGGCGAGTTCGACGGGCCTGAACGCGGGTTAACCTTGCCATCGGACCAAGTGCCCCATGCAGGTCAGACGCTAACTAGCGCCTCGATGCCCGGGAATGTCTGCCCGAGGCGGACCGCGTGGACTCACGGACTCACGCTCCGCACCTGGGAAGGCACATGAGAAGGACTCGTGGTATGTGGGAGACGCCTAGTGAAGGGTGACGTCAGGCGATAATCCGTCGGGCTCTGGACGGCGGTCCTTATGGCGCGCCAGGTGGTGGCGCCCGGTGACCCGGGCAACTCGGGATTACTGCCGGAAGAACCCTTCCGCGAGTTACAGGCAAACAGGTTGAGGTGTCTCAGGGCACCTTGGAAAGAACTGGCTGACCCTGCATGAAAGAGTCTGCCTTCCTATTCACGCAGTTACGCGCATTTTTTACTGTATTATACCAATATACTTATATTTTTAAAATAATGAAAAATAATGATAAATTTATTTTGTACCGTATGATTGCATGACATAGTGTAAGAATATACTTAATAATTGTTTAACAGTCATCCTTCTAAATCCAATCCAGTGATTTGCTTATCACATGCATTTTCATTTGTTGATAAATAATTTCATTGTATAAAGGGTTATAGTAGTAGAAAGTCAAATAAGGAGATCACCATATTTTTTTACAAATACCATCTGTGTGAAAAAGCATAGTGGACTCCGTGACTGATGTTCTCTTATTGTTCCTCTTAATGTAATATAACAAAAACTTTAGCCACAGCAACGCGTGGCCGGGTCAGCTAGTATATATATATATATATTAGATTAACTTTCTGACACATTGAAAACCAGGAATTGGGACTTTATACATTTACATATTTGTTTAAGAAATAGATAGAAGAAATTGGATTCGATTCATATTTTTTTTTTCTATACTTATAAGGGCGTCAAATTCAAAATTGATATTTTATTATGCATATGTATGCGTATTAAATCCCGAGCCCTGCTCGATAAAACTGATGAATTACATTTGGAATTTAATGTACATCAAGTGGTTACCTACTTATTCTATAATTTTCATGAAATAATTTTTAATTCAATATTATGTTTACTTATATTATATGTTTAATATTGGAAACAAAATAACAGACAATTTAAAAGTAGTCGGGTTTGCTTGTAAGTACCTATACTAATTTATAGTAACAAAAATAAGTGTTATCAAATCAATTTTTGTTATTTTTATTATATATTAATCATATTAAATAGGTGTAACTATTTTATAATTATTACCATGTCTGAGAATTAAAAACTATGAAAAGCTTCAAAAATTCTTTTAAAATTTCTAAAATACAATAAAATATGCAATTAAAATAATAAAAGTGTAGTACCCTCGCAAACATCGAAAAGGTACTAAACGACGATAATCTACTAAGATTATTAATTAACCAATTTAATCTGGAAATTCGTGAATGATAAACTGATATTATCTCACAAATAAATAACAATATTGCCTTATTTTATCGAATCGTTAACTATAAGCCGCATACAGCTTGTGTAAAAAATAAATTTGACGTTCATAGAGCCCGTGGAAAATAAAAAATATGTTCTCAATAACAATTGACAGAATTTGATTAAAAATTCACTTAAATAAAAATATGATCCAAAATTTTTAAAACGTCGAAAAATTCAAATGAAAAGTTTCATAAATAGATGTTTTGTTATATAATTAAAATTTACAATCAGTTAAAAAAATAAAATTTCTAAAAATTCCAAAACCTAATTATTACATATTATGTGTATTCAATTTATGTTTTTTTTTGTTTAATTTGTTTTATTTTACAATCTGTAAATATATTATTTTTAAATTAAGCATAATTGTTGTTAAAAAAATATAAAAATAAAATTAAAATAAAGTAAAGTAAAGAGGGACTGGTGACTTGAACGAAAAATCATTCCAGTGATGGGACTTCTTGCAAAATATGTTAAAATTAAAATTGTGCAATACATAAATCTGCGTATAATTCGAGGGTGTAATAAGCATCTGATGTATTTATATATTTATGTAGATAACATGACATTTATAAATTACGCTTTTGCAATGATGTTTAGTAAGTAATTTAGTGAGGTTACAATTTATATCTTTAAAATATTTCTGATGCCTACGCTTAAAATAAATATTAAAACATATAATATACTGTTACACCCTATACAGTGTATATCGTAAATCTATATAATAAATGAATACAATTTAACATTTTTTTTTTTTTCTATTCATTTTTTGGTAACTCATATTTGTGGATAATAATTATGAAATATTAGTAACTACTAATTTGGGATTCAAAAAATTTGATGAAGCTGTATCACAAAGGTTAACCGAAGATATATCAAATGAGGTAAGTTTTGTAAATTTATTTAAAATGTTATACTCATCAATTAAACTGTCTTGTTTAAATCTAAACTATATATATAATTTTTTGTTTTTAGTTTTTATGATAAAAAATCAAACAAACAGTCATTATAGTTCTTTTAATATCTACATAAATACTTAATGTTTATAAAACGAAATTAATAATTATAAGAAATAATCTACACTCAATCCACATTAAATCAAAACTTTCAAAATGTAATATTATAAATTATTTATTTGAAAACCTTAGAAACTAATTGGCATATTAAAAAACTAACGCTAGCATAGTATTGATTATTTTTTAAAACTTTGTAAATGAGAATGAGAACAATAATATTATAATAAATCAATTATAATTTTCAAAGCAATTTCAATATTTTTTTCTTCAAAATATTTCTTTAAAATACGGATGATATTTACCATAATTTAAGTATAGTTCTATAAATTGTTTATTTACATCTGTCTTAACGTTTATTTTTATTTATAAACATTCCTTCGACTAACCAATTATAAAAATGATACCTGATAACGATATCATAATTGATTTTATTATTCAGTATGTCAATAATTTACTCCAATTATTAGACGATAAAATAAAAAAAAAAAAACGCTTTAGATGTTACCTTATTGAATTTAAATACTTACTGTATATAACCATTGCAAGTAAGACACTAGAAAAACAAGGTATTAATCATTATCGATTATCAACAAGTTTCACACAATGAAAGTTAAACAAAAGAAGATGTTGTTAACTTTAGATAGGTATTTGAATAATTAGTAACAAACAGAATTTAACTCACATTCTGCTTTTTGTAGTTCAGTATTTTTTTTTTGTTTTTTGAAATTATGCAATGATGATTATGGAGAAAATCTTCATTTTTTTCAATTTCATGGAATTTTATTGCTAAAATTACAAATCAAAGATTTATTGTGTTTTATTTTGTTTCCAGCAAAGAATAAAGTATGGTGAATCACTGATGGATGATAATATGATTCGTAGTATGTTATTTAATGCATTTTGATACCTAATCGCTATAGACAATTATCTTTTATATTATGTCATAACCAAAGTTTTAAATTATTCAATTAATCAGGGTTTTGTTGGTTAAAAAAACCTGTTGCTTGTTACAACTATCGACTGTTTACCCAAAGTACATTCAGGCAAACATTTTTAATATCTTATTATAATGTTATATAGACGATATAATTAGGAAATTTTAAAAATATTTTATTGCTGTTATATATTCACAAATTATTGTAATAAGCAAGTTTGAGTGTAATAGTTAATTAATGATAGCCAGATAATTTTGTCTAGATAACGGGAATCCTAATTTTATTTTTGTCATTGATGAAAACATTTGTATTGTATTATTATCACGTAGAATTTGACACATATTTTTAAAAATACTGTTAAAAATAAGGAAACTAATATATAGATTATAACTATTTATAATATTTACAATTTTTGACAGAATATATACACGCGTACTACTATGAATGTAAAAGTTTTAAACCTAGGCGTATGTATTATTCTTAAAATGTTTCAGTTTTTATAAGTGTTTATTAATTATAAAAATTGTTTTAAACGTGTTGAACTTTTATGATTTATTTTTTATTTTTATTATGTATCAAGTGAATAAGGATCAAATATCACAGTTTTTTTATTCATTTATTACAGCTCCCGTGTTAATTCCAAGAGAATTTTGTATAGAACAAAGTGAGTAAAAGTATAAACATGTACATAAAATAAATTCAAACTGTTTTAGTATACATTTTCCATCCTACGTTTTATACCAAAAAAAAGGTATGAGTTTATCAAACATAAACAATATGCGCAGTAGTGGAAAGTTCTACGGTTTATACTTTTAACAAAAAAAAAATAAATAAGAATCGTTAAATGAATGAGAGCTGTTTTTATTTAAATATCAAATGTTGTCAAAATATACGAACTTAAACTTTATAGCGGAAAATTATGAGTTTTGGACGAATATCGAATTTGTAAATTTGTGAGTTGGTTATATATTTAAAATAAAATACAGTAATATTATTGAGTTTGTATTGGATATTATAGCTTTTAGTTTTTGAATATCCTATAATAAGATAAAAATAATAAGAATATTTATACGAGTACAACATCAATTTTTAAAACTAAATCAATGTTTATTGTTCAAGATTAATATCATTGACGTCAGTATAGTGTGACGTAAACATTTTAACATGTTTATTTATGCTCAGTCATTGAACTACATTGAAAATATACGTATTTTATGTTCAGTTAATATAACAATAATTATTTGTCTTTTATCTGTCTCAATCATTAAGTGCCATTTTTTTGAGAATACCTTATATTTTATTAGGGACTTAAATTATTAGATTTTGACGTGGTTTTTCAAGTACCTAACTATCGTTAAAAAAAATATAAAAATAAAACACCTTAAAAATATTAAATGTGGCATGTACAGCCTGATTTAAAGAATGGATCGACTTCTTCAACGACATGTCTTTAAAAGTAACAGATATAAAAATACAAAATCATAGGTAAAAGTAACTTTTATTATTTAATTTAATTAAAACTCTTAAATATCTGTATACAACACTTTTATTTTTTGGAACGAATTTAATCGTTTTTTTTTTTTAATTTATAACAGATCTACTAGAAACTAATGAAATTCCTGAATTAATAATGGTTTTACAACATACTTAAAATAATCACCTGCCAATATAGTATATACTAATGGATAAAGGAAATACTATGGTTATTAATTTTAGTTAATTGTTAATTATGGCTCTAAAATTAAATAAGTACTGCATAATGTGTATTTTGCTAGATTAATTGTATTTAAATAATATGAATTTTTTGCACCAACGTCTCTGACCACCGATTCTTCGGCGACCGTTTCTACTTTTATTTTTATTTCGCAACCGTCGTCCGGTACATTTGTCGGCGTGACGCTGTGCGTATCTTTTAATACCACGTGATTTTTGTGCACCACGTGCTAATATTTTCTGTGTGCGAGTTTGAGATGTCTACACTACCCGTCGTATTTTAAGTCTACACGTATCTGTTCTTAGTCAATGACATACGATTACGTAAAACGTTGTGCGTCCAGCGTTTAAAATTTACATCAAATTAACGTCGTGGTGAGTTCAACGACCTGAAATCATGATATTTTATCCGTGTTCCTCGCCGTATTCGACCGTTAATTGTATCTACTGTCATCGTCATTATATATATTTATATATATTAATGTATTATTATTTATTATTATTTATTTATATCATATTTCCATATTGTATTTCTTTTGTGTATTTTATATGTATATCATTCTTTTATTATTATTATTCCGATATTGTCCAAAGAGACGTCTTTGTATAAATTCGTTACATATTGTACTATAATATACTGATAAAATAATTAGTAATTTACTGTATCTATTACTAAATAATGTAATACATATTCCCATACATCACGCGAGTCGTCTAACAAAATGCTCCAACAAGTACTGATGGCGTAAACAAATTAAATGTGAATTTTAATATTATTCGTACATGCTATAATTTTTGTTATATCTGTTATTTACTACATAATGTAGATACATGTATACCATTTTGTAAATTGAGTTTTTCTGTTAAAAAAGAAATAATAATAATAATAATAATAATAATAATAATAATAATGAGTGAATATGATAAGTGTCCACTTTAAAGTATATAATAATTAATATTATATTTATTGTAATAATTTTACTGTGTTTCATACATATTATAAAATTTAATTTCTTGATGGGCACGCTCAAAACTTAAAGTTTGCTTGCATTTAAGCAATAGTATATTAACAATGTAAATATTGATTAGACATTGACGTAAATAGTTAAATAGATAATAAATATTCGAGCTAATGTTAGAATATAATAAATTACGTAATAAAAACAGCTTAAAACAGAAACAAAAATGATAACAGAAACCAGAATATTATAAACTCATCACTAGAGCACGGATGTTGTAGTAGTAAAAAAAACTACTAAAATTGATTGCATTATTGCACTAAAAAACACCGAAAATTGCACTTAAAATATTAAAAATTGCACTAAAAATTACAGCGTTTCGTTATAAATTATAGATGTTTTATTTTAATTCTGCCAAAAAAATATATTTTTAACATTTTATAATAATAATTATTAATTAATAATCTATGCGTATTCTAAACATATTAAATATTTTAAATTTTAAACCTTATTGCATTGGACTATAAGTGTTTGTTTTAAATTTTCGAATTCGAACGCTCTTTGATTTGGAGCCTATAAGTTTTTATATCTTGAAAAAACTTCGTTCTACGTCGGTTGATGTAAGCGGAGCGTATTTAAAATAAGCTATATCGTTTATTGTCAAGTCTTCTGGTAAACCATCGAAACATTTTCCTTGTCCAGTGAGTATATCATTTATTTTAATAATAGTTTCAAATCCGGTATTCTTTTCAATAACTTTCTTGAATTTTTCATGGACTGAAATTCCTATTTCACAAAATATATTTTCTAATTTATTTTGAACATTTTTAATTATTCCAATAGCTTCAACTATTGGAAGTCCTTGATTTTCTAATTTTGAAATCGCGTCCGGCAGAAATCCGTAGTTCGAGTGAATAAATATTAAATCGGCCGAAGTTGAAATCTGGGTAAAAGTATTTTGTGAAACTTTAATTGAAACAGCTTCGTCAGGATCAAGTTCTTGCACAACACTTTTTACCTCATTAAAATATTTACAATAGTTTGATGCAGCCTCAAGCCATGTACCCCTGCGTGTGATAATAGGTTGTGGTGGTAATGGTGTATCTGGTACTTTATTTTTAAAAAGAATAATTCGGCTTGGTGCTTTTAAAAATATTTGTTTAATTTTAGCAATGAGTTTATCTATTTCTGGAAATTTTCCTCGTATGTCTTCTGCAACTCGATGTATACCATGGGCTAAGCAGGTGACATGGATCATTTTTGAATACAGTGCTTTAATTGTAGTCCCTGCTTTTATCATATATGGAGCTGCATCACTAAGAAACAGAAGGACGTCGTCGTGACGAATGCCATCGGGCCAAAGAAGGAATAATTTTGTTATTGTTGAATAATTTGCTTTATCGAGAATTTCTGTATTTAATAAATACACTTTTCCTGGTTGGTCTGTTTGAAGTGTTCCAATCACAACGTTAGCCACATATCTTCCATTAACATCTGTGGACTCATCAATTGAGACCCAAATTTTATTTCCCTTTATTATATTGTTTCTTATTTTATTTAAAGTGTTGGAGTACACCTCATCTACGTAATTTTTGCGTAACGTAGATTCACTCGGAATGTCTCTATTCGAATATGTTTCTAAAAATAAACAAAATTCTGAGTTATTAATTTTATGTAACGGAATATTGGCGGATAACATGGCCTTACACAAGTCTTTAGAAAATTATGATTTTTTTGTAAATGTTGTTACCTGAAGTTGCGATATAGACGTTTTAGTGGTATTTTGTTGATTAACCACCCGTTGGTGCTTTGTAGTTTCAATATGGTGTGTAACTGTATACCTCCGTTCAGCATTTACTTTTGTTTCGCACAATTTACAAAAAAGTACTGATTCATCACATGAAAACACATTCTCACCAAATTCTATAACGTATTTTTTGAAAACAGTGGAATTAGTTGGCCTTATTTTCGGCATATTTACAGAACAGTAACAGAACACGATATATCAAAATTCACGGAGTGACTGAAGAACAGATAAGAAAAGTCAAACAGTCACATTTTACAAAATTATTATCTTCATATTATCGGAATAAAGATAATAAAAAGTAATAAAGTAATAATTTATCACTATATACTGGAGATATTTAAGTATTATCTTATCTATACGACTGTTGAGTTTCGAATATAGCTAAAATAGTTGTAAAAATGATTAAATTCAACAAAATTCCAATAAAATTCCAAAAATTCCGAAAATTGCACTTAAAACTTTTAGATTTGAATTTGTACCTACATGAAACGTATTTAAAACTTACTTAGCAATAAATAATTGGAAAGGTAGAAGAAAAGTTGCAAATGCAACAACATCCGTGTCCTACTCATTACTAAAGCTAAGTTTTTAATGACTTAAAAATAAATAAAAATTCACTATAAAAATATGCAAAATGGTCAAAAATTCAAAATTAGAGAATTTTATTTTAAAATTATAAATATGATAAATTGTTAATTATTTTTTATTCATTTTTATATTACATAAAACAGGTAATAATTTGTTTAAAAAGATAATTAAACTAATATAGGTACTCAAATTTGAGTTGACTTGTTAGTTCATCCGATTCCTGATAAAATTATTCGGAAAAATCAATAAAATTATGAATTCAAATAGTTGAATGAATGATATATTATATTTATTTTCATCTGTACACATAATATTGCATTACACAATTTGATGGTTCTTAAGATTTTCAAACAGGAAACTGCGTCGGTGATCTGATAAATTGTTTTTATATGAGGAGAAACTTTGTACTTCGGCTTTCTACTGTTGACTTAGTTTTTGGCATTTTAAAGATTTTTAAAGTTGAATATCTTTTTATTATTAGTCGTAATATTATGTGTTCAGTATCGGTGTAGAACATCATAATTAAGTGTCATATTCTGGTTTTCACTACTAAAGCTTTCATAATATGTCTATAACGCCTTTACACACTAGGCGAATAGTTCACTCGTGGATGCGATTTTGAATGATCGCCTAAAATTAAACTTGTGCGATCGATCGTGTATTTTATTCACTCGCCTTATCGGTAGTATGAATGGTCAAATGTAATTGAAGCTGTTTAATTTGAAACGAATGTTCGCGGCGATGTAAAATCTCTTCCGCGCACAAACTATGTTTGATATTTCATCTTATCAAATAAATTGACAATTAATTATAATATTATATTTTTATCAATGGATTGGTGTTGATAATAGGGATTACCTTATATGTACAACACATATTAAAAAAAAAAAACTAAAAATAAATAAAAATGAGTTAAAATACACAAAATTAACGTAAATTTTGTAAAAATTATCTATTAAATACAACTGTATTTAACATATTAAAATACAAAATAAAAATTACACATTATAAAAATTTGTTATACAATGACACCAATTAAATTTCTGTTTAAAACTGCATATCACATTAAGAAAAAAATGCAAGTCTTCAAAATCCTTGTTCTACACATCACAAATTAAATGTTTTTAGATTTTCTTACTATTCCTATGATTGTGAACTTATTAAATCAATAAAATGTATACCCTTTACTCATCCATTATTGGTCATTTACTTAGCGTTGGATTATTTTTATTTTTATTTTTAAATACTTTAAATTATTATACATAAACTTTCCGGTGCTACGTTTGATTTATCATGAAGTGAATTAATAATAAAACTAATTTATATTTTTAAAATATATCAAATATTTAGCTAAATATTTAAATTAATTAATTTCTATACTTTAGTTAATTTTTATTCTAAAATCAATTATAGCGTAAGAACTATTATAAAATAACACTAACATTCATTTAATATATTTTTAAAGTGAGAGAACGAAAGTGTATAAGTACGTATGTATTATTATATTACATTTATTTTTAATCGTAATACATGTTTAAAATTATCTATTAATTTTAAAATGTTATTTATTATTATGACTTGTATTTACTAACTATTAATGTTAAGTTTTATGAAACATTAAATAAAAAAATACATTACAAATTTATCATTAAAAATAATTTGTAACAAAAAACAATTTTAATTACTTTATTGTATATGTTTTATAGAGAAACTCGTGGCGTATTTATGTAAGTTCACACATTTGTTTATCACTACAGTCATATTTTTACTCACATAAAAATATACTTTACTTAATATCTAATTCTTCTATTATAATTTTAAATCCATTGAAACCCCTAAAATTATACAAATCTTTTACGATAGGAGTTGTGTATACATTTTAAAATATAACTTTTTTATAAGATATTAAACAGTTATAAATAAAGAATTATTTAAATAATATTATGTTCTTGCTATGTTTAATTCGGTATTTTTATTGTCAACTCCATCATTGGGCAAATATAAATTTCTTGTACCTTAGTAGATTCATAATTAAATAAAAAAGTGGTAAATGATTTTGTTTTCGATGAGAAGTGTTTTTATATTTGAAGTAATTGATGAATATTTCATAAATTAAGAATTTCATGAATTTTTCTATTTTTAATATAACTAGGTGTGTAACCAATAAACATCAGTCATAAATATGTATTTTTTTTTTAATCTTGTAACATATAATCTAAAAAACTATTCAGGACTCTAAGAAAAATTTCAATCACAAACCATTTATCATAATTTTAATTAATAACTATTTATATGTATATAATATGTAATTATGATTTACTTTTATACTTTCGTAAAGGGTAAAAGTAAATTCATAATAGTATTGACTATTTTATTTTGTTTAAAATTTAAAAAAAATATGTAATATAAAGCTATTTGGTCAAATTTAAAGAATATAATGATAACTTCATTAAACATAACCTTGACGTTAGAATATTCATAATAAGATCTAAAATTGATTTTGATCTAAATCTACTTTTTAAAGTTTACTTGATTTGACTTATAATTAATTATACTCAATTAAATCACTACAACATCTGCAAATAAGACTTCTTACAACAGTCTCTGACCGTCTAATATTTAATAATGGTAATATAACTATCGATTACCAACTTAAATGATCCTTTAATTGCTGACCTTGCATTTAATTCACATTCAAGAAATTCCCCCATGTCGTTTTAAAAGAAAATTGTGCAGAGATTAATTAAATAAATGATTATGGTTAACAAACCATTAAAGTTTAATTAGAAAAAAAAACTAACGGGTTTGATGTTATTACTGGATGGTCTGTTTTTCTTGTGTATCATATTGTATTGTGGTATTACCCAAAGTATGGTATAAAATTATATCTTTAGGTACCAACCACATAAAAATAATTATAATTAATAAATACTACTCCGTATACAATACACACTATAAATTATATGTATAATATAAAATAATTGATTCATGAACTCATATAGTCGTTTTTATATATCGACCGTAATACTAGACAAGTGAGGAAAAAACTGTAATGCAAATAATATAAAAATAATGCTCTTTAAGGCCATTAATCGATTAATCGTAATCGTGACGGGCACGATATCGCCTTTACTGTATATTTGTATTTTATTGGAAAAATCAATGAAAGAAATATTATATTTATTTCATCCTCAACTTTGTTTTTACAAAGTATTATTTACTTACTACAGGAAGACAATTTTATTTATGGTAGGAATATTATTGTCGATTGAATAGAAGACCTTAGTTTCTTTCGACAGTTATATTATTTGGTGTAATTCCATTGAAATATATTTTTTTTAAACGATGAACGTATTAATCCAATGACACGTGCCTAACTGAAATTGCATTATTTAAAAATACAAATTAACAATTATTTATAATGTTACTGAATTCACTGATTCACTGTATTCTAAATTAAAAATGGCAGTGTATTAATAAATTTGTTAATAATTATAAAAATATATTTTATGATTTACTTTTATAATTTCACAGTTTTAAACAGTAAGTTCATGATATGATTGACTATATTTTTTTATAATTATTATTTGAAATAAGGCTTCAATAGCAATGGATTTTAGTTTGTCTTATTTTTACACAAACATAGTATTCCTTAAAACTATGTGTTACATTTAGTTAACTGATTTGGTTTACACCTATTTACAATATTTAATAATATTTGTTAAATTTAAGAATGTAGTTATTTTCAAAGTTTTGTTCTCGTCGATTGATTTTTCAATATTATATGGAATTTTAAGGTATATAGTGTGCATACCTACAGTGTGTGATTTATTTTAAATATTTGGTTGTCTGTTCCGCAGATTAATTGAGGCTTTTGGCTGTTTAAAAATGAGTGTATGAGTAAGGAGTGTCCAATTCTAACTCGAGTGATTGCTATGTCTTGACGTATATTGAGGTATGAAGGGGTGTGCTATTTTTCGATTGTTATTTAATGCTTTTAAGTTAGTAGAGTAGATATTTGGTATTGAACACCAGTAATTCTGCCAAGATAAAATGGTTATTTATGTTGTTTATTATAGGATTGAGAATTTTTTTCGTTGCGAAATCGGCATATTTGTCTGTTTGTTTATTCTCTTTAATACCAATGTGAGAAGATTCCCTCATAACTTTAATATTTTTTTTTGTTGATTTGTATTAATGTTGCTTGAATATTTTGGGTTAGGTATTTTATTGTTCGTGGATAATTTTTTTAGATCTGATAAAGCACTAATAGAGTCACTGCTTACAGTAGATATTTATAGCAATTATCACTGGGCAACATTAAAAAAAAAAAAAATGTACACACGTCATAATCAAAATCAATATATGCACCTAAAAAATACTTTTTAGAATTAAATATAAAAACTTTACTTATATCTAACAATACAATCAAAACTCAGTGTACATAAACAAGTACAAATAATTTATGTGTTAAACTTACTCTATTTAGTTAAAAAAAGGAATCAATAATATACAGTACCTATACATTTTGTTATAAAAGTTTTTTAAATTGTTTTTAAAATGATAGATAATTATAACATTTTTTGTTTCGTTTTTGTCGAAGTCGATAAGTTCGGTATATAGTTTTAGTTCTCATTTCCAAGGTGCTAAAACTCAAAACTAAATTCAATTAAAAACTGTTGTGTGGATGTCCATTGATTGTTAAAGTTTGTTAAATATTTTGCGTATCGATGAGGATTTATAGTGTTCTGGGTTTATTGGAGATAAGACGTGTTTGTTGAAAATGGTTTTGTATTTTTTTATTCTATGTAGTTGGTCCTTTTGAGAATGCAGTTTAGTGCGTCTTAGTCTCTTTGAAGTTAAAGAGAAATTTCACCGACATAGTTTAGAATGCTGTAGATTGAGCTTGTTATGAATGCGCCAATAGCTAATCGGATTCCTTCATTGTGGATAGGGTCAGGTATCTTGAGGAGGTTTGGTTTAGCTGTATTGTATATTTGAGATCCGTATCTGATTTTGGACAAAATAAGAGATTAGTATATAATGAGTGACTTTTGGTTTACTCCCCAGGTGCGGTGGGATAAAGTTTGATTGTACTAATGTTAGGTTTACAGATACTTTTAAGTTGTTTTAAATAAGATGTACATTTAAGGTTGTCATAAAAATGACAAAGCATTGACTTATGGCAAGAGAAAATTTAAATCCGGTTTCTTTGTACCCGTTTTGGAAGATTTGTAGTAATGTTTAACGTGGTTTCTATGATATTCCCATTGCAATAGATATAGCAATCGTCGGCGAACACGACATGTTTTGTTGGACAAGGTATTTTGTCGAAGATGTTGATTATTACAATTATGAACATAGTGACACTTGTAACTAATTCTTGACTGATTAAAAATAGAAAAAAACTAAACCAAAATAACACTTGTAATATAAAGCTATTTGGTCACTCTTAAAGAATAAAATTATATATTTTTAATCTTTACCATTGATAATATAACATAACAATATGTGCTGAAATAAATTTTAAGCTATATCAACATTTAAAGATTTACTTAATTTTACTAGTAGCTAATAACAATCATTCAAATCTTCAAAATAAAACTTTATTATAAATAATATGCAATGGCATTAAAAAAAAAAAACAATTATAATTTTATTCTGTAGTTTTACTGTAAATATAAATGAACTAAATACGTTTGATTTATAATTTATTTGTAATCTTAGAATGTGAAAGTAAGTTAATTGACTTAAAATTAGTAATTTCTTTAATCTAATAAATAATATAATCTCATTTTATTGTTTCTATGATAGTTAACCATATAAAATAACAGACCATCTAAATTTACAAAACATTTCATCAATCAATCATTTAATTATGAATATAATAATTGACTATTTCAAGTATTTTTTTAAGTACAATAAAATATGCTTTTGTATAAGCTGTCATAAAAGGCTCACTTTATATTTAAGCATTATTTGTAATTCATATCATTGTATAATATAAATTATAATTATCTAATAAAAAATTTGATGACAACCTATTTTAACTGTAATCAAATTTAATTCCAAACATAATAAATTACTTCAGTTTAACATTTTAATTAATTATAGTGATATTATTATAGTTATGCATTATCTTGTTCAAACTTAATTATAATATATTAGGAACTGAATAATAAATGTTTAACAATTATTGTTAAGAATATCCTTCATGAAAATAGCATAAAAACGTTTTTGTATTGACATTATTTTTTTCAAATTTTAAATTTATATACAGAAGAAATTACATACTGGTTTTTTAGTAAGTGTATAATTATTTAACGAAAATACATATTCAGATAATCTTTCAATCGGCTTTTATAATAAGTATATAATGATGCTAAAAATTGTTAAACGATAATAGTAAACACTTGGTTTCTCTGTAAAAACAAAAGATATTTATTATTTATTAATTACATTTTACAAATAATAACAAATTTACCTGTAAAAACAAAAGAAACAAAAATTTATGTTATTATTGTCACTTATTAACAATTAAAAAAAAAAAACAATATTAATATCGATTTGCTTGAATAAAAATCTTAAAAAAAGCCTTATCACTTTATCATCTTATCAATGTTTGATGATAATAATAGTTATAATAATTATAATAATATTTAAAAAAAAGTATTTTCTTTACAAGTATATAATTATTTAACGAAAATACACATTCTTGAAATTAGAAGTCCGTATGGGACATTAAGATTCGTGACAGGTCAAAATTTAACTAATTTTATTTGTATAAATTTATATAGGTTATAATATGCTAGCTTCCCTAGTTAAAATAGCGTAATATGTAAATATGTTAAAGATCACTGTAATATATCAGAAAAAAAAAATTAAAACACTACTTATAAAATGTAAAAAAGCGGACAAGTGAGTACCGCTCTGCTATACATTAGGGGACTAGGTTAGGTTAAATTTGAATGCAATTATAGGTACCATTGTATACGAAAAACGATTCTGAACGAAAATGATTTGTTAGTCTAGGATATATTATACTTAAATATTGTCATACATTCTATTTTGAAACAAATATTTTATTTTTCAATTAGGACGCATTTATAAAAGTAATTTTTTAATCAATTAATTATTAATTTTTATGAATTATACCTACAAAATAGTTTGCATATATTCATGGTTTTGACAAATTTTTGTCAATATTTAGACTTCAAATGCTAATAAAAAAAATTGTTCTTATGTATGTTTAAAATTTTTTGATCACTATAAGAATAACTTATGAGTAACTTTGTATTAAATTTTCAAATATTTTTATTGGGACAAAAAAATTTTATCGACACTTCAAAAAAAAATTTTCAGAAAAATTGAAAATTTCAGTTGTCTATAAATAGCTCAAAAAAAGTCAAAATATTTTGAAAATTAAATCATATAAAAAAAATGCCAATCTAAATAACTGGTAACATTTTCAAGTGTCTACGAATTATACTTTTTGAATATTAATAAATATTTAAAATCGTTTGAGGATAAATCATTATCGTTACGATTATTAATTTTTTTTAGTTAAAATAAGAAAAACTCATAAGGAACCTTGTAATAAATTTTCAAAAATTTTTGGTCATCCAAATTTTTTTTATCGACACATCAAAAAAAAATTCTCATAAAAATCTGTAACTCAGTGATCTATATATAACTTAAAAAAGTCAAAATTTTTTGAAAGTTAACTGTATATAGATAACACAAACATAAACATTTGGTAAAAATTTCAAGTATTTACAGTGATAAGTTTTTGAATTACAACCGTATTAAAAAATCGATTTGTTCGAAAACTGGTTTTGCATAAATATTCCCGTTTCACCGTCACTTTATTTTTGTTTTTCTCGATATTTTTGAAAACTGTTTGAAAATGTTTACTTTTTACCTTTATAATGCACCAAGGATATTCAAATTGCCATCCGAAACCACCATCGAAGTTTAAAATTGAAGCATTATTTCAACTACTTATGCTGTACACGAAAACAAAAAAAAAAAAAACACATTATTGTAAA
This sequence comes from Melanaphis sacchari, assembly GCF_002803265.2. NCBI lineage: Eukaryota > Metazoa > Arthropoda > Insecta > Hemiptera > Aphididae > Melanaphis > Melanaphis sacchari. The sequence goes on from NW_020271185.1 coordinate 16,870, forward strand.
ATCAATACATTCATCACTCCGTTCAGAATATAAATTGAAAACCTTTTTGTTGTAGGTAGTAATATCATAAATATTATTTTTTTATTGACAGTTAATGAATATATGAATATCATAAAATCATATGCATTGAGTAAGAAAACTAATACACTATATTTTTTTGAATCATTTTATTATACTGATGGACTTTTACTAAGATATTATTAGTAAAACTTAGATTATGAAAAATATAAATAGATCAAATGCATTTTATTCTTTGAAATTTAAAATAAAAAATAAAAGATACAATTAATAATATATTAATTTAATTTAATCTGATGTGATATTTAATATTTTCTATAATTTTAATTTAATAAAAATAAAAGTTTTTAATATAATTTTATAATTTACGTAACTCGTATTTATATGATATTCTTTAGTGTATTGAAACTGAAACTTAAGATACATAATTTATATACAATAATTTTCATTCGTCGTCAACGTATTAATTTGTACATATTATACATTTATTGCACACTACTATCTTTAAGCTGACTTGGCACGTTTCCTGATAACTATGAATGATCTATACGCTTAGAAAATTCACTAATCACGTTTTCCAAACTCGAACAAAGACGTTAAGACGCAATCGCAGAGTCAGGTGCTATGTTATTTTTCGGAAGAAAATTTCATTTGCAAGTGTATTGCAAAATTTTCGATGTAAAAATAACGTCAATGGGTCATTGTCAACTAAAATAAGAATTCTCGATTTACTTTGGCTACAATAACTTTAACGTAACATACAAAAATGTACATTAATCTTAGTTTAGTATCATACGTAAACTTTACACATATCTCATATTTGTTATATAGTCACTCTGTGTATAATGATTACATCGTTTCGTGATTCTAGAAATGCTTTTATTAGTTAGTTGTGTATATTTTTTAATATTTGTTTTGTCCTTGTGTTACCTCCACAGCTGATGATTTTAACCTTAAGCAAGAATTTAGGAGTAAGTTTTATGCATACACGTAAATAATACTACATAAAATAAACGCATGTTTACCTATTCGCACCAAAATGTATACGTATATTTTAAGGATCGTTGCTGATAATGTATTGTATTGATTTAATTAATTAATATAAAATTATTAGGCATAACAATGGATGATAGTTAAAGAATTTTTCATATTTTGTGGGAACTCTCTGATGATGAGAGTGGTGAAGAAAGTGATATGGAGGTTGATTATTTTGTAGATGATTGTGATGAGGATCCGGACTGTGTTACTCTTGATCATAATATTTAAATTGACGGAGAGATTAGTGAAGTTATTAGAGAGATAGCAGCTCATCCAACAGCAACAACTTCTCGGAAGAGAAAAATTAATTCTACATAAAAAAAAGTAGTAATAATGGACAAAATGAAAGATAAACTGATAAAAATAAAAATATATTTATGATTTCAAATACCTCGGAAATTGTAAGTAAAAATGGGTTTGTGTGGAAAATGAGTGTGATCATTTTAACGGTAAAGTTCCTCAAAAAATATTGATTATATTCTACCTGGGCTTTCATCATTAGCAAAATCCGCATACACACCCCAAGAATGTTTCAAACTTTTTAACAGATGAATTAATTAGATTGGTACTTCTTTATACTAATCAGGAAATAAAACGCCAAAGGGAAAACTATAAAAATAAAATAAGTGCAAATCTTACTGATTTAAAACAACGTTTAATGTTTATGTTGCCTTTAAAATATCTGATATACAATAAAACCTATTTTAAGCGAACCCTCGATAAGACGGATTTTTGGTCTGTGCGGAAATTTTTTATGGTCCCGGCAAATTTCAATAGTTTAACATAGAATTTTATCTTGATTCTATAAATTAGCGCTTATTATTGTCACCGTAGTCGAAGTTTACCCGTCGTTTCGTATCGTCTTAACTACTTGTTCTCACAATGTCTAAAATTTTTTTAAGTTTAAATGAAAAAATAAAAGTAATCGAAGAAAGTGAAAAAGAAAATAGTGTTGTTATAATTATTTACTAAAAATTAAAATTTATTGTAGCCTAAGATATTTATTAATTTTTAATATTTTTATTTTTATTATTGACTGGAAAATGTTACAACTTTAATCGTGCAGTATATCGTAACTCTATAGTACGGAATTTTCCGTTTTATTCAGTTATAAGGAAACCTGCCCAAAACGGAAATTTTTATTGTTCCCGTGCAATTCCGCACAAGACAGGTTTTACTGTATATAGAAAATTGAATTCAATATTAATTGACTCCCCGGTACTTGCCCTGGCTCATTTCAAATTAATAATATCTTCTACCTGACCTACCTCAAATTTAATTTGTTCGAAATGTCTGTCTATACATATACTTCGATCGATAGATGGGGTTTTTCTAATATACGCGATATCCAGTTTAGTGTTTTTCTCATATGCAATTACCGTAGACAGTACGTTATGTAGAACTCTATTTGCTCAATGGTAGTATACTTCGAGTTACGTGTATAGTACGCTATAGAAAAGATCAATATTAAAAATGTTTATACTTAATATGCACTAAAAAAAAAAAAAAAAATAAAAATATTATTAAATTCCTCATTTTTTTAATCTAATAATTTAAGATCATTGTGTTATTTAATCAAATGGTTATCTAATTTTTAAATTATTGTTTATTAACATACAATTTTATTTTAAATCATGTTTTAAATTTTAATCAAGATTGATACGATTGATTATTTTAAGAAACAATCGATTATTTAGATATAAAGCGAAAACTAAAAAAATATAATTAATTATTAGTAATAACATACTTTTAATCGTTCTATAATAATCTAAAGTAGAGCGAATGCCCACGTTGATTGCACTCCTATTACATACATATAAAATAAATACAAACATGTAGTTTTTAACAGAATATTTAATGAAATATCTTATAATTGTATTTTGTTATAGGAAATAAAGATAAAATGTTGACTTATGGTAAATTATATGTTTGTATAACAATGTTTATTGCTCACGTATCCTTAAACTTGTTGGTTTTATGTCACGTTAAAATAATTACAAAAAAAGTCTACACTAGTTGTTTAATAAAAATATCGTATACTTTTTATACATTTATTAGTTTAAATATGATTGTACTTGTGTTGTTAACGCCGTCGATGAATAACAATGTAAATATTAAATAACACAGAATTCATGATCCACACACACAAACATATTTTGTCATTCTGTTTATTCTTTCATATTTTAATCGCGTCTGTCAATTCTCTCCAGTTGTTTATATATATGAAATTATGCAGCGTTATCTGCTACTCGTCGATCGGTGCGCACTTTGCCTGACCTCCCAATTTTGTCTTCAGCCATACGTCGCTTACTGTAATAAACAGACCGTTATATCTTATATTGTTTTTCTAAATCATATTCATTTTGCGTAAATCGCATCATTTTATTATATTATAATGCTTGGGCGCTAATCGCATTTCCTATATTATACCTGTGTGCGCGCGAATCGCCAACTGTTATATTTATACTATTTTTTTTATAATATTTTTATTATTATTTTTGTATATTTCTATTCGTATTTGTTTGTGTGTGTGTGTGTGTCTGCCAGTTTGCGCTCCACAATGTGTGAGTTTTAATTATTATTATTTATTTATTTATTTTAAATTATTACATTTTTATACAGCTGGGCCAAGAGGGCTAAATATTCTTATACTAATATTTATAATATTTACAATTATTGAGCCAAAAGGGCCATTTATTATTATTATATTACTATTGTAGCTATCTTACATTATTATTGTTATATTTTTGTTGTGGCTCTAATAGCTACCTATCATATCATTGTTTTGTTTTGCTTGGCCATAAGGGCCATGCATATATAACCTTTATATTTATATCCTTATTATTAAGCCATAGGGCAATTTATATTATTATTTTGATATCAATTTTTATAATACAAATGTATAATTGCGCCAGAAGATCCTATAAAATTATTATATTTATGTTGTGGCTCTAATAGCTACTTTATACACATTTTTACATATTGGGCCAAAAGGGCCGTAATTATCATTATTATTATTTATCTTATTAGCGTAGCATAGGGTTTGCATTCATTTTTATTGAGTTACCTATTTGTCCATAGCTTTAAGTTACACACATACACATATACACACAGTTACACATCCATCGCACACTAATATTCAATAGTCTTACTCGGCAAACCCGTTCACTTCTATTGAATTCCTAAAACAAATATACACACATACACAGGTCAGTCGGTGTGTGACCGGACAAGCGTGCGAAGTATTCGGTGACCGGGGCGTGCATTTTTCATAATTATATGCTCTCGGTTCTAACATGTGTAAAACTTTATTCTTAATAAGAATGTGTTTCATCGTTCATAGTGTTGGTACTTTCTTCATCAACAACTATCATGAAAACAGTTCGTATATATAATGATATATTGATATATATATATGTTACGGTAAATGATGTTAAATGGAAATTAACGTTATTCACCGGTTATTAACGTTATTTACCAAATATATAGGTATTTATCGTTATAAACTGGATAATCACGTTAATGACCAAATACACAGGTAATTGATGTTATAAACCAGATAAGCGCATGAATCTCAAATACTACAATTTGAAAAATTATGTAAGTACCCAGATATTTTTAAAAATAGAATAAATGCATTATTATTTTTTATTTATTTTTACAAGTTTTACTCCCATGACATTTAATATAACATAATTTTTCAGCCCCAAGGTAAGCACAATGCTTATTATTATTACAACTAGTCTTGCAATGACAACGCTGGTACCTTCGAGGGCTCGCAACCGAATTATTACTAGCTACTTCCCTCAGTGTCAACTGTCTACCATCTGCTAATTTTATCACATTGTCCATGTCTAATAGATTTTATTTGCAAACAGCTATTTTTGGCATGTGAAATAATACAGTGGATTCCGCTTAATGTGGCCACCGGTTAATATGGGCATCCGCTTATTGTGGGCAAACATGTCTGGTCCCAATACAAATGTATATTAACAATGTCAAATAAAACCGCGTAATATGGACACTCGATTCGGTTTATGTGGGCAATTTTTTTTATCATAGCGTTAGAATATACACATAAGTATTTAAAAACGATTAATTTAATCGGGTTCCGTCGTATCTATGAGATTGTGTTTATCGAAAGTAATAAAAATCATTACCATTCAAATAAACAAATTTCGCCAAAGAGAGGCGAAAAAGTGCATTGATTTCTTGCAGAAGTTCTTCATGCAAGAGGGAAACGAAAATAGTCCGTCTGATAAACTTGAAGCGTGTGCCTATTTTGTCAACCAGATCCATACTAAACAGCTTAGACAACGAAAAATTACAACGTTTTGTATACCTTCTACATCCAAAGATTAATTTTATTTAATATATTATATGTATTTAGTTTTATTTATATATCTAGTAATTATTTAAAATTTTTTTCAATCATATGATAATACAAATATATTTTTTTATTATAATTTTTTTTTTTTTTTTACTAATTTCGGTTTTTATGGGCAACCGCTTAATGTGGGCAAACAGGGCTGGTCCCAACGTACCCACATTAAGAGGAATTCACTGTATTTAAGAAAACTATATTCCGTATTTATAAAATAATAAAACAAATTTTAATTTTAATAGTATATTTTTTCATTAAGAATTAACTTACAGAGTTTGTATAAATCATGTTCAACTTGAGTGACAACTAATAGTATATTTTGCATAGAACCACGAGCTCTATTAACGTTTGGTATAAATACACATACAGTTAAGCCTATTTCAAGCTGAGGAAACTTTTCTTTAGAAAATTTCATCATTTCCTCTCCTTGTTTTTCTAAATTTTTTTTTGAATTTTTACATGCAATACAAATATTTTCTTGGCAATCATCAAAAAAATATTTAAAATAATTTTCAAATATTTATATTTTAGTTTTATTTTTGTTATATTTAAAATTCGGAAATTTATCGTTAAATAATTAAAAAATATTTAAGTACCAAGTTCCGAATTTTTTTCTGCGATTTCTATGATTTAATTTCCGATTTTGTCTTCTTTGATGATTGGTTCTTTGGTTATTTTTTTAAATCTTCCGCAATAACCTCTTTTATTTTATAATCAGATCAAAATTTCCCAAATCATACAGTTATTAACGTTATTCACTAGAAAATAACGATAATTCCCACATTCGTAGGTAAATAACGTTAATAACCGGCGAATAACGTTAATTTCTGATATAACATCATTTACCGTAACATATATATCAATAAAAGCAATTATCATTATGTTATTATGATAATTATATAATTTATCACTTTAAAATAAATAAGCCTACAGAATGAATTGTTGTTTAAATAGTATATTTATCAAATTACCCTAATATTTAGTAGGCATATAATTTTTTTTAGGCAGAACAAAAAAATTCTTCGAATATAATTTGAAAGTTATTGACGATTATAAATCTAGTACGTATTCTATTGTACAATAATTATTAATAATATTTTATAGTAATTAGTTAAATTATAAAATATCAATACAGTGCGTGTGATATGTAGATAACTTTCGTGTTTACATATTTTCCTCCACCAGTCCAGCGTTCAGTACTTTTAGACATATCGTTGCATCTAACCCATTTATTATTGAGTATGCTTAATAATTAATGTATAAGGTCTTTAAGTGATAGATGAATCATGATGGCAAATCACATCCTCTTAATTTTGTGATTTACTATCGACCATAATTATTGATACAGATAATTAATTAGTCACAAAATTGTTTATTTCATTATTAAAATTGTTCCTAAGTTGAATTTGAAAATACAAATATTAGCTGGAAATTAATATTTTTATTCTCTGTTCATGATTTGCCTTTCTATTATACGTACCACAACTAACACTTTCTATTAACACTTCTTTGAACATATCATCAAACATAAATTATATTGTCACTGAATTTGTTCAATTTGTAATTGAAAGTTGTTCATTTATTTAGTGTTTTTACACATTGTATGCCATTATTTATCAATACAAGGGGTGAATTTTAAACATATTTATAGCAACATAAACCTAATTATTTATACATTTTAACTGTATTAAATTGATTCATAATTAAGGTTTTTGTTTTTAGAAATGGATTCATTAAATATTCAATCTTGGTGTGATAAACATATCCGCAAATTAATGAAAAATGATAATTAAATATTTAAACTATCGACACTGCTATTAAAGTCAACTGGATATATCAAGCCTATTCATGATAACATTGAAACCATTGAAAAATAAACTCATGATAATAAAAAATATGTAAACATTTTTAAATATCTTATGTGTTGAAAAAATTAATATTCAAACTCAACGGAACCCACTTTAATTGTATTTTTAATATTTACTCTTAGGTTCTAAGAGCTTGTCAATTATAGATTATTTATCTAATTTTTGTGTTTTGTTTTTTTTTTTTTTTTTTGATCAGAGGGGGCATGTAAAAAACAAATTGTTATATAATCGGCTATTAAAAATTAAAAATTAGAATTAATTTGAAATTTGACATCAATCAAAATAAAACATTGGTTCTATTGTTAAGTTTGTTTTTAGTGTACATATAAATCGAGTTCATATCTTTCATGGATGTTGTGAAGTAAACGTTCCTTACGAGCGGTTGACGCTTGACTTCTAATAAATAATTAAATTATAGTTGACCGAAGTGTTAATGGTTCTTAACAAATAACATACAAATCATAAAAAATATTTATATTATATTTATATAAATATTCTACGAATTTAAGAATAACAAAAAAAAAAATTATACCAGACATCTCCACCACACTGTCACCGCAAACGAATTCGCCAGTAACTCTTCGCAGAGGAATCCGACAGCCGCACACGTCGTTCAAGTGTGTCCAACATGCAGAACGAAAAACCGAATCGTCCAAAAATGTGTTCCAAACGCAGGACAAACCCGAGGACCAACAAATCGCGATCCACGTCCACAAAAGAAGACAGTCACGCAATCGCGAGGAGCTGAACAGCAGTGGCAAAAACAACCAGAAGAAAAAGGTGTTTATGACCGTCACATGCGGATTTTCGAAAAAAAGACGACGAACAAGCAAAACCAAAAACCACGCATCAACAAGCGGCTTGTATGGCGGCCTGGCCGACCGATCTGGACCACGGGATCATTGGAACTAACATAAGTGTTACTTAAACAGATGTATTAAATTCTAAGTTGAGTGCTCTTTGAAATCTGCATTTCCTACTGGTAAAAAGCATCCCGGTTGGGATCAAAAATTTGCTTAGCTTAGCTTGCTAGAATCCCTGTTTGAACCCTTTTTTAAATTCCTAAGTTCATGAAATTGGTTCCTAGGTGTTACCTCTGCAACAAATTTCAAGTCTACAAGTTTGATTGTCATAACTACGATTCGCTACACACTTGCACACACAGTCTTGCCTTTAATTAAAATGTTATACTTTTTTGAATGAAATTGATTCGGAGCCCAAACCAGTCTTTTTATTAAAATTAACAGGGTATGAAATACCCTCTCAAGATTTATTCTTCCGGACAAAGTCTCAAAAATATCGAGGATCGGCTTTTAGCTTACACTCAGTTTGATTAAAGAACGGTGAATAGCAACTTTTGAATTCAAATTTAAACGTGCCCAGAGATTAGAACACTCGTAATAATTTCTGGAACAACCGAACACCTTAAATTTGGCATTAGCATCTTAGAACATATTATCTCAGGATAGCATGCACAAGAGAAATATGTCAGAATACTCTATAAAAATGTGATCAGTGTCTATGAAATCAACAAACCACATTTTGAAATAAAAGACTGATTTAAATAATTTTTTAATACGAGAAAATTTAATACATATTATTGTAAACTCATTGCATAAATTATGTATTTTATTAGAGTTAATGAGCTCTCAAATACAGATTAATTATATTCATGTGTTTAAAATGTTTAAATACTATGATATATAAGACGGCACGGTCACTACGGACCGGCGTCCTGAATAAGAATATATAATTCGTGTGTTTTAAAATATGTTTTTCTGTATTTTCGTTTAATAATTACATACATATAATTTGGAGGCAGGAGTCACGGGTGCGACGGCCGGCCTACAGAGACGGACCTTCGCGGTGATAGCCCGGCGCGACCGGCAGATGCTCGGCCCTAATACAATGCGAGAGATTTGGGGAATGCAGACGTTCGCATTCGCCGCGGGGACGGGGTCCGTATATCACACCGCGTTACTCGCAGGAAGCGGCTACTGTGATATACAAGACCCGGGTTTCGACACAACTTGAGCAAGTTAACGGGGGAGGGAGGGGACTTGTGGGGCGGTGTAGGTGTCTGACCGGCGGCGATGCTTGAGGGAGTCCGTACCGAGCTCCTGATAATCGTAATCGTGACTTGATGTCGTCGGGTCCGTGTAATTCTCTGGTAAAAGTAGTCGTCGAGTCCTGTAAGTTCACCAGTAACTGTAGTCGTCGGGTCTGGCAGTAGGGTCTTCGAAACTTTAGTAGGTAGACTTGTTAGTAGACTTGACTGAATAATGGTTGATTGAAGACTGATTGCCGTAGTGTCGTAGTGCCCGGTATATAAAGCGCTTCCCGTACCGACTAGTAAACTACGTTTTGCCGCCGTGCACGAATGTGTTTACGTTCGGTACGGGAAATGGTGTCAGTTCTAGGGCTGTGGGGTTGGTGTCATTGGATGCATGACGGTCCCCCCTACATGTAGCCCCAGTTATTTAGACGTGGGACGACTTACGGCTCCGCATTGTGAGCGCGAAGTTATCCCCGTGGTTTGTGCGAACGTATCGGGCTATGATTGATGGTCTTGAAAAGGACCGTTTTGCGTCGTGTAACGGCGTACCGTTACAGATATAATACATTTTTAAAAATCAATTTATATAACTTCTGTACCTTAATACTGTCCTTGTTGTGTAAACCTCCATGATCTAACATTAAACTAAACCACCTTTTGGACCGTATTGGAAAAAAAAATTACCCCATATACTCATATGGGTGAGTCACTATTTCGAAGAAATATGGAAAGTGAAAACCATACGTAAGATCAAAGATGAGACATAATATAGACGACTCTACACTAACTGTACACATTGTATTTATGAAATGACTCAAAGCTTTGGCATACAGTGATTGCGAATTTAATACAAAACGTTTTAATTGTCGATACACGAGTAAAAACAACCACTTTGGCTTAGGATCTATAATAATTATGTGACTTGGTATTGAATAAATATTTCCGTATCTCATAGATTTTGTGTTTGATTTTAATTCAATGATAAACCTTAACAAATGATCAGTAATTAATATTGTTGTACTCTAAATATTTAAAAGTACCTTGTTTTATATTCTATAAAAAAAATAAAAATTAAATAAATAATATTCATTAATAAAAATAGTATCTATTTTTGTCTGTAGACATGACAACATTTAGACCAAATACTTGGTGTAAGAATTATATTTCTGAATAAATTAAAAGAAAAAATGGAGATGATTAAAAAATCAACACTATTTTTTAGATAATTGAATAGATCAAGCCCACTAATAAAGATATCAAAACCATTGAGTAAACCAAATGAATATATTATGTTAAAATCATTTAATTAATTATCTTGTATGCTAAAACTTAAAATAAATATGTTTAACACCTGTGGAACCCATTTTTTTTTTTTGTATTGTTACTATTCACTCTCAGGTTCCAAGGCATGCTTGTCAGTTAAAAATTATTTATCTATATTTTTTTCTTTTTTGGAAGGAGTGGGCTTATAAAAAATATGGTTGTTATAACTATCACGTTTTATTGTTATCGCAATTTGTAATGTTTTTAAATTAATAAATTTCAATGTTTTTTTATTATATTCTGCACTTATACCGAGCATTTTTTTTTTGTATTTTACATTTTTTGCGCGGTTTATATTAATATAATTATCATGGTTTATGTATGCCTTGTGAAAGGATGTATACATTTGTTTAAGTATATCACGAAGAACTCGAAGAAGTGTTAACTGTTTAACTTTCCTTAAGACGAATCTATGTAAGTTGCACGTTAGCTATTATTAATTATTAATACTTATCAATAATTGTATCTAACTAATACTATTATTTTAGGTCCAAGCAATGGTTGATAAATTGTAATCGGAAAGATTTAATTGGAAAATCATTGGAGTAGGTACTTCAAGGTTTATTCAGATCATTTCTTGGAAGCTGCAGAAAAAAAGTTCTATTACCCCATGCTGTTCCTACTGATTTCACAATGATTACTAAAGAAGATTTTTGCAATACTACGACATGCCTAGATTCAAGTATTCCTAATCTAATATCTAATGTTCCAGTTTCTACAAGTACTCCATTAAACCAAAAGAAGTAATTTTCTAATTCTTGTTTATCATTTCAAAATACATCATCTTTAACTGATCAATAAATACATTCCTCATCGACACAAACAACTCAATATCTTATATTACATACACCTAGAAAACAAAAATATAGAGCTCAACTTCAAAAGATTAAAAATAAAATATATGTTCAATTAGAACAGAAATTTGAAGCATTGAGTCAAGAAGTACATAAAAAAGTTGTGCAAATGAAACAGATGTTTCTTCAGTTGAATTATTTAATCGATTTGTTGAAGCGCAATAATTACCTCCTAATCTGAGCATGGTTATTAAACAGCTTCATCAAAACAAGACTTAGAAGCTCAATGTAAGACCATTTGAAAGCATTATTAGCCATAAGTATTGAATAGGAATCTGTTTATAATATAAAAACCAAGTAGATAGGCATATGGAATTGTAAAAATAACTTTATAATTTAATGTGTTGTATTATTTGTTATTTTTAAACTTTTTCATTAATAAACTATTTGAAATAACATAACATATTTTCTAATTTAAATCTTTTTTATTAATGATGATTAAATTGTATTTTTTTCACACCTATTTAATTTTAATAGGTAAATATTTTATTTCAGTCTTAAATAACATTAATGGTTTGCTTTATGTTCTAACATTCCTTTAACTTGACAATTGATATATTTTATAGTAAGTAACAAGGGTTTTCTAAATTATAGATGTTTACATATTTATATAAAAATATACAGGTGTTTATGTTGTAATACTTATTACTATGAGAAAAGAGTCATACATATAGGTAGGTATAGACGTAGTATAAATGTAATATGTAAAAACTATAATTTTACAATTTGCCATGGAGGTCTGGATACAAAGGTTTTTCAAAAATCACGTACTTAAGTGAATACTTTTCATGATCAAGGACACAAATTATTATATTTAATTGTTTCTATATAATTTCTCTAAAAGACAAAAGAGAGTAATTTTATTATAATTGCGAATCTGTAGATTAGATTACAACAATAAAATTATATCAAATTTAGTTAAAGCTTATAGAGAGATAATATAAAATTATTAAAATTAAATATTTAAAGAAAAAATATAATTTTTAGAGCAATACATTTAAGTGTATTAATTTCTTTGGGGGCATATTTAACTGCATATTTTTAATTTTTTAATACATAAGCGCTTATTTTTAAATGTATGAAAATCCTTGCTCTACTTATGATAAACATAATTATTTTTTGTTGTTGTAAATATGTATGTCAAAATACTTTTAAAAAAAGTGTTCAATGTCTATAAAATCAATAGGACTACTATATAAAAAAATGTAATGCATAAATTATCTATCATCCATATTGTATTAATATTATAATTGATTATTTAAATATTGTGGTAACATACAATCTAAAAATCAATCATTATAAATTATAATTTACGTACCTGAACTGATAAATTGAAGTAAATTATATGTATAATACTGTATAAAGTATATAGTATCGCTATAATATTTAATTTAGAAATAATTGAGAATGTAGGTACGTAAAACAAATAGCAGTAAGTTAGTAAAAAATAATACAATAGTTGTAAATCGGAAATAATAATATGTGCCTAATACTTAAGTTATTTTCGTAAAACCTTTTTTGGCGGGAGCCGTTTGGGATCTGACGGCTCAATCGGGTATCACCGACTCGAACGTGCTGTGGCCTAAAAAACGGTTTATTCATAAATGAAACAAACACCAATGATGTTTATTATGTTTATGATTATTATTCTTCTAGAATAAAATAAAAAGAAAAGGTATGTGTGATTTTATTTCTTATTGTTTGTATAATAAAGTTGTGTCAAAAAAAAAATATATATATATATATATTTATAAAGACATTTTAATTATTAATACTCCACGTAAGTCAAACGCAAATCAATATAATATACTATATCTTTTTGATTTTTTTTTTTTTTCTTAGTTCGTTTATTCGAGGCAAAAAATAAATTATTATTAATGTACACAAAATCAAAATTAATGAATTACTCAATGTATCATAAAAGAACATGCACTAATTATTTCTCAAGCAACTGGAGTGGGTCGTAATAATATAATATATTCATCAATTTCTGAATACAAGAAAACGGGACAATTTAAATCAACAAATAAAATAAAAAATAAAAAAGAAGTTACAGGATTTAAAAAAAAAATACTATTCGACAAGCTCTACATTATTTTTGATAGAAAAAAAAAAATGCTGGCTTACAAATAATTCTTGCCGAAGTTCATCAGAAAAAGGATTTACTGAATTTATTATGAACATATTTATATATTGCGTTGCAAAGATATTTAAATTTTGAATACACGAAAAGAGCTCTTAACAATAGAGACAGATGATAAATGGACAAAAAAAAATGTGGAAGCTATTAGGAAATGTTAATAACAAGATCGTCCAATACATTATTTAGGCTAAACGTGGGTGAATTTGTTCCTAATGATGTCATGCAAAATATGGGGTCAACTATTACAACCATTACAGGTGAAATTGGTTTTGGCATTGATCTTACAGAATAAATTGTTATTGTTTCTTGACTAATTATTGTTAATCATAATAATTTGTATTTATTATAAGATGAAAAACAGAAAAAAAATTATTTCTTTTTATTATTAACAACATAAACTAATGCGAGGCTAAACGAAAATATGTAAAAATTAAAATTAATTATTATTTATATTTCTGTTTAATTGGTTTGTAATTGGTTATTTTTTATTGGATTATGATATTATGTGTAATATATTATTATTATTTTTTTTTAATTGTGTATTACAAAAAAAAAATGAAATTTGTAATTATTAAACTACACCTTATTATTAGTTATTACACCTGATACGGTAAGGTAAGTTTCGTTACCATTTGTTCTTTATAGAAATAAATATACTTTAGTTGTAGGTTTTGTGTGTAGTTTTTTATTTATAAAATTAATATATTATTCAATATTTGTTCAATATATGGGAGGAGTGAGATTCGCGGGTGCGTAAGCGGCTGGATTGAGCCCAACAAATAAGTACAATTACTCCCGTTTTACCATTTTACTCACAAAAAATGCAACACGATTACGCTCCGTGAAATATAGGTATATACACTATTTAAAAATACAGTTAAAATGATAAACTCAACGTTGAAGTTAAAAGTTCGAGTTAATCAAATTCGACTATATTAATACATATCATAAATTTTACAATAATTATCTTTCCTAATTTTAAAAGGTTAAAAATTATTTATAACCTTGAAAACATTAAAAAAAAAATGTATGTAAATATGCCCAATAAATATCAAAATATACCATTGAACAAATTAAATATGTAATATAAAATACAAATATACAAAAATTTGAGATTTTAAAATTTTAATGAATCATTAAAACAAATTTTCATAGTTGAGTAGTATTGGAACATTCAACTAAAATAATTATAGCAAAGATAATTAAGTAATAGTGATAAGTTAAGAGGGCGTCACAGTAAAAGTGAAACGTATACAACGCTCAAGAGATGGCGTTGAATTTCATATCGCCGCCGTCGCGGTAGGCCGTAACCACGCCCATCGTGTACGCGACGGGGTCCGCGTGTTGTTATTGCGGGAGAGGTACATTATTATTTCACAGACTGTCGTTTAGAACGTTTCGCGTCAAACGTCATTACAGGCCGTTACGTAAATTGTCGCCCGTGAATTCTATACGGTGCGCTGACTCGCTACTACAGTACGTTTCACGAAACTAGCGACTCCGCAGTGGCGCTTCCGGTGGCAGATTTTCGTAAGGGTTTCTAAACGTGTGACATTTTTATTTATATTTTTCAAAAATCGTGCAGTATTTCTAATTGCCGCATATTGTGTGCAAGTTTGAGAAACCGCGGAACACAGAAATTTCGCCACTGGGTGCGCCACTGCGGAGTCGCTAGTTTCGTGAAACGTACTGTAGTGATGCGTACCTGAAGGTGGAATGGGACGGCGGAAGGTTGCAGGTAACAAAATAATATATAAGTGTCAAGTTTGAGAAAAAAACGGTATGTGCCGGTTTATTGTGTATTTAAAAAGTAAACAAATGCTGAACACAATGGTGAAAAACTGTGCGTGATCACTGTTGTCCAGGAAACAAAGGGTTCGCAGTACACACTCGAAAAAATAAAACTCGAGGGTATTAGTTCGCGTACGGCGTATGGTGAAAAACTAACTCTCCGGTCGTCGGACCGGTTCGCGGTATCGGCGGTCAAGACGTTCCGACGCCGTTATCGTGCGTCGGCGTCGTCCGTCGTCGTTGGCGGTTGGATAGAGAAGTCGTTTCGCGGTTTTCCGCGTAAAGGCCGTTTGAATTCAAACAGAATATTACGCGGGACTGCGTCACTAGCTCGCAAGTCGCAAACCTATTTTTTAATTAAAGCTCCTGTTTGCTTAAAAATATTAACCAATAAATTAAGCATACAAATTATTATACACCAGAACTCGATTTATATTTCTAACCCAATTACTTTTTAAAATACATGTAAAATAATAATTTTATTACGATTAAATAGATTTTTTAGTAAAAGTGCTACGTATTTTACGTTGTGACGTATAAATGACATGAAGCAATTTTTGTTCGATAATTTAATTTTTTATTTATTAATAACATTTTAAATAGTTCTGATTAGTAAATATTGATGTATTTACTTATTTTAATTTTAAACATAATACCTACATAAAATATGAAGTTGATTGTTGTAGACCGGAGTATTAAGTTATGGGTAATGCTAGAAAAAAATCCTGCTAAAAGCTTTGTACTCCACCCAAAGGTTTGATATAAAAAAGTTATATTAATACCTGTGTCAACAATAGTTAATACTAATTTTGCAACAAAGAATATTCCCATTAGCCCAGATACAAAAGTTCCAATTGTCGAATACCAACCCCATATTTTAAATAACTTATCTTCTACCATTTTTCCATGCGTGTTTTCACCTATCAAATATTTGAATTGCAGACCTTGGTTAGTGGTATCATATCCCATAGATTGTCTGATTATATTGTTCGTAGCAGCTTTCACTTCTTGCGGGAACAATATATGCTATTGGAAAGCTTTCATTGTATCCTGCGTATATATACCTGCATTCATAAGAAATTCCGGACTTTTATACGACCATGTCTAGGACATGGTCGGTTTAAGCCTTTGTGGTTTTTTAATTTCTTGAATATTTGGCAGAACGGCAAACCATTCACCGCCCAATTCGAACGCAGGTGGTAAAAGCACATTGCAGTCCACCTGTGTTCCAAATTGCTGTAAAATATGGGTTTTGGGCGCCATAAATAATGTTTTGTTGTTATACATATAATACTGGCAGTTCATTAAAACAATTTCTTTTTTGTGAAATTTCTACGTTGACTTTTTTACATTTTTTCAAGTAGATAATTTCACTGAATTTTATTGCGATAAACCCTGGTCCACCGCCCATTAAATATGCCAATTCTGAAAGACTAGAAGATGCTAATGTGAGTCGTTGCTCAAGTAATTTTCTGTCTAGCTCACATTGTTTAAGTAGTTTATCGTTATACAACGATGTAATAGTTGATTTGAAGAAATTTTCGACATAAACAAATTTTGTGTTTATGTAAGCTAATAAATCAGTATTTTGAGCAGTTATGGTTTTTCGTGTGAAATAATTAAAAAATGTAGGTTCTGTTAAAATTAATTACTGCATATGTTCAGTTCTGAATAACTGGGATTCCTGTGCAAGCGAACGTTTTTTTGACTTTTTTTAAAGCAAAGACTATTTTGTCAGTCTCCACAATATAAGTTTATGTATTTGAACTTTCATCAATAGTATTTGACGTAATTAATGACGCTGGTCCATTATATAGGACACTGAAATCGTGTTCTTCACAGTTTATGTTATTGTTCGCGCAAGTTGGTACAATATTCGGACACCCCCCTTGGTCGAGAAATCGTAGGCCGCCGTTCAGCTGGAACGCGC
>NW_020271186.1:0-21963 GCF_002803265.2 Melanaphis sacchari
TGAGTCGCTTTATCATTTCACAGCTTTCAACATCTGTTGAAAGTAGCCATGTCATTTTCGTAGTTGTAATGCGGGCCAGCGAGCCGAGTGAAAACAGAAGGAACCTCAATATCGATATTTAATGAGAATTGCAGTCCTATCGTCAAAATAGCAAAAATGGGCGAATGGTCTGATATCAGTAGTCTCGTGTAGCTTTTTATGCTTCAGCAATTATTAAAAAGTCAGTAGCAGTTAGTAACAATTTAAAGAATTTATTGTTGCACGAGTTTGAAATACTCGGCGTAATAAAGTCATAATCAAGAATTTTCATTAATAAGTTGTTGTGATTTGCACATATTGGCCAGTAGTTGCTCAGCAGCATATTCGGTTTTTCATAGCATTTGTTCGTGGTTGTTTAATAGCCTATATTCTGTATCGTCACGGTGACGCCGAAATAGCACGATTAGTTTTGAATCTGCACCAACTAAAACTTTGCTCACTTGCATGCTGTCAGCAGTTAGTTGCGTTATCTGTGGTCATTAACCGTGCGGTAGGCTCATCAAGCTATTTTCAGAAAGATAAAGCTCGCAGTATTACATACTTAATGCCGAATTCCAGTAACACGTTTATTGGGGTAATATTTTTACCTCTTCTTGAATACTGGTTCAGAAGATGATCACTATAAGGTGGGCGTTTACTTAGATGCATGAGTCTATAACAACTATTGGAGAATCAAAATCCACTGATGTTATGTTACTCTCACATATGTTTGTTGCAACGCACTTGTCGATGCGGTGCCTTCGGAGCAATGAAAATACAGCAATAATATCGTTGTGAATTGCGAATGAACTACTTGAACAAATGGCTCAGATCACTATTTCACTTACATTTGAAACAAAATAACCATGGTATTTAAATAGAATTAAATGTTATACAGTCAGATAAACGATATCATGAAATAATGGAAGTACATCGTCAGCATGAATATCATAAATATAGTTTTGTAAAATCATATCACTGACATTGGATATCAGTTCAAAACATGAATATTTGAAATATAAATCTGAGTTGTTTCGGTCATTGGTTCTTGCGGTTATGCATTAAAACAATGCCCCAGAACAATATCTTCATGGCGTGTAAACAGCCAGGTTTGTTTCTTCGTACAACGTCACAACTTTTACTTGAATTTGTGCGTACAAATGTTATGTTTGCGCGGCAAAATACCAAGCATCGTTGAAGTTTGATCGTCATGTTTTGAGTTCACCATGATTTTGAGCCGCCATAGAGAATTCAATGAAGCGTTCAGTGCTTAGAATTCGCAAAATACATGAATTGTTTAACATTGTACCGAACATACAACATAATATGGTTGGGAAAGCTAATAACTGCTCATCAGAATCTTGATTGCTGTAGCTCTTCACGTCTCGTTGCCTTACCGTTGGTATGCATAAGTGCCAATAGTTTTAATAAGAGTGTCATTTTTCAAATAAAGATTTTCAAATTATAGAGCGTATCAAATCATCAATTGGGTGTCTCTTATAGTTTATAGTGTACATAATGTTGTTAGAAAAGTCATTGTAATACAGAAAATTATAGTTCTTAACATCATTTTTAATAAATATGTCTGAATGATTGTTTGCGCTGTCACCGTTCCAATATATCTATTAATTTTGAAGAGTAGTTGCGTAAGAATGTCCGATATCAATCAGCTCATTTCATCAAAATATCTTCAAAGTTAATGTCCGAAGCCACTATAATAAATCTGGTTTGTAATTGTTGCTTAGTAAAGATATGATGTTAGTATAATATAAATTAATAATATTATTACATGGTTGTCAGTAACAGCTTTAGTATTCACAATGGTAACAGGTAATAAATTCTGTGTTCACCATGGCCTTTTCAGCAGACATAGAATTGAAGTTCAGTCGCTTCAGCTTTGAACACAGGTATTTAACACCTTTTGCTGTTTGAACATCATAAAATAAGTTTCTTGCTTAATATGCAAATAATAGGCGGTTAACACAGTGTTAATTACTGTAATATTGGTACAGCGCAGTTTTTACAGCCTGTAATTAAAATGTTGTTGTTCACTGTGTAAGAGTCACTAGTATATTGAATTAGTAATATATCACAGACGGTTCTCGTTCATGGGGTCACGGATGAAAATATTTTCAGACAGTTGGGTGTCACCGGTGACCCTCGAGTTTGCATGGTTGCAACCCATTACAATATACCATAAATAATAATATTACCTATGTTGACTCGCAAACTCAGGGTCACGCATACCCAACCGTCCTGAAAGTATTTTCATTCCATTATTTATAGACAGGTGTCACCGGTGACACCCGCCAATATTATTAATGAAACGTTCACCTATCTGACAATCGACCGATACCAAAATTGTCTACTAGGTGTCACCACAAGTGGATTTAATAACATTTTAATTTATAAACGCTATGAACAGAACAGCAAAAACGGCGCTCGTCGCCAACGTGTTAAATAATCATACATTTTGATAATTAATTTTGTGTTAATTTTTTGTACCTATTTATTTATATTAAATAGGAAACTTATTTTATGAATGTTCCAAAACATAAACCAAAAGGTGTGTTATACCAAAAGTACCACAATACTGTGACAAAACTGCGCAAGAACGACCTTTGGAGTTACCCTAAGACTTCAATTAAAGATTCAACTGCTTCCAGTTCTATTGCTAATTTTAACCAACCTATATCTCCTCCTTTGAAAATTTATGGTAAGTTTTTAAAATTTATTTTTATATGTCAATGTTACCATTTATTAGTAGATTACTAAAAATATTTGATAATCTACAACCAACCATGTATTATAATATTATTAATTTGTAATTATATAACATCATATGCTTTATAAATGTATGTATTTATAGACCAGACATTTGTTACTACCAAAAGATGGCTTCAGTTTAACATTGAACCTTTTGAAGATGTTTTGATGAAATGGAGAGAAACAGTTGAATATCGTCGGACATTTCTTACACAATATAATACCAAAATTAATGATATATTGGAACAGTGGCCCATGTACAAACAGTCATTTGGACATAATTTGGTAAAAAAAATGAAAAATGTTAAAATATATTTTTCTATATAACTGTGTAACTTTCTTTAACTTATTAATTTATGTACACTATAAATATAGAAATTTTTTTAGATTGATATTGATTTTGAGTACATCTACTCAGGCAAAGAGAATCTTTTATTTGAAAAATGGCCACTTCTTATTCCTAAACTATTAACTCTTATGCATACTAACATTAAAGATTCAAACAGCAAAGAGTTATTGAAGAAACTTTGTAATCAAAATTCTGAAATTGAATTGGGTTGGTAAACTTATTATAATTATTATGTTGTATGATTAATTTTAATGTTCGTAATTCGTATGTAATTTTTTACAGATTCTAAAAACACTGTTGTATTTGCTTTATTGAATTCTCTAATAATTCCAACTTCTAAATCATATGAAATTGACAAGGTAACAAACTCAAAACGTATTGTCAAAACTTCAATAGCTGATGCCCGAAATTCATTTTTATTACTTTGCACAAACATAAGCAATTTGTACACACAAATTCAAAATAAAGTTGACAGTTATTACGAAAAGAAACAAACCTTACAACCGCTAATTTGCATCATAGGAGATGAGTATATTGATTCTAAAGAATTTTTTGTTTATTATTTTAATACATATTACAAAATTTCCAATATTGTTAAAGCTGTAGATTTATGTTTCAAAATATTTCATGTTTTTAATTTGAAGTATCCAATTGAATCTGAGTTGGTGTGGACATTTTTACAAAACTATATTTATGATATTCATACTGAATTTGATGTAAAAAGTTCTTCCATTATTTCCTTAATGTCAGATTTATCTAATTAACATAACATTTTAATTCTGTATAAGTATAATATGGATTTATTTTGTTTCAAATGTAAATTGAAAATAAATGATCTACAAAAATTATTTGTTCATTTAAAATTAGTTCATTCACTTCGTTCTAATGATGTGTATAAATGTTGTATTTTTAATTGCACTCAGAATTTTACATCATTTCGTTCGTTTGTAAAACATATGAAAACAGAAATTAATAATGTATCAATTAGTTTTAGTTCTCAAATAGTTTGTTATGATAAAAATATTTATGCATCTAAAGGATTAAATACACCTTATAGTGATCTATCTTCTGTTAATTATTCAAAAGAAATTAAAAATGATACCCCCGAAGTAAATATTAATTTACTGCTAGATTCAGCATTAAAATTGTCTCTTAAATACTACGGAAAACTTAATCTTTCTAGAAAACAAGCTATTGAATTGCAGGTTGATATTACAGATCTTATAACTAATACTATTGCTATGCAAATTGAAACAAAAGTTTTAGTTAGTTGTACAGATTCTAAAACTATAAAATCATTAGAAACTATTTCCGAGTTTTGTAAAAGTCCTTTTAGAGATATTGATACAGAATATAAATTTCTTAAACAATTACAAGACAAAAAATTATATGAAAAACCGAATATTGTTACTTTGAATAATACCATTGAAAATATTATTTTAAATCACAATAATACTATTAATGAAAAAAAAATTAAAGGAGTTCTATTACCAATAAAATTTCAATTTAAAAAATATTTTGAGTTGCCAGGTGTTTTAAACTCATTTTTAGCCAATCACAGTTCTTTAAATTCTGTTACTAACTATACAAATTTTTTTAATGGAGAGTTATGGAAGCATAAAATTTCACAGGATTCTGATAAAATAGTTATTCCTTATTTTTTATATTTTGATGACTTAGAGATCAACAACCCTCTTGGATCTCATTCATCATCGATATTAGGGGTTTATTACTGTTTTCCTTCAGCTCCTTTTTATTTACGTTCTAACTTACAAAATATTTTTATAGCTGCACTTTTCAATACAAAAGATGTTAAAGCTGTAGGAAATGATAAGACATTTTTTAAATTAATTGAACAACTAAATGATTTAGAAAGTAATGGCCTTCAATTAACATTGCCAGGAAGAAATGAAAAAATATATTTTTCATTAGGATTAATTGTAGGGGATAATTTGGGCGTTAATAGTGTTTTGGGTTTCTCCAGATCGTTTTCTGCTACTTTCTTTTGTAGATTTTGTCATTCTAATAAAATTAATACAAATATTCTTGCTACTGAAGTTGTTGATTCTCTACGCAATAAGCGTAATTATAAAGAAGATGTCATAAAAAATGATTACAAGCAAACGGGTGTTCATGAAAATTCTGTTTTTAATTTAGTTAATTCATTTCATGTTGTTCAAAATTTTTCAGTAGATTTAATGCATGATATATTTGAAGGCGTTTGTGTTTATGATATGTGCCATATTATTTTAAATTTGATAAAATCAGGTTACTTCAATTTAGAAACTTTAAATAACCGTAAACAACACTTTCAGTATGGGGAGAATGAAATAGGTAACATATCTCCACCTTTAAAAATACTAAATTCAGATAATATGCATATCAAAATGTCAGCTAGAGAAATGCAAACATTTGTACACTTTTTCCCATTACTAGTTGGAGATTTAGTCCCTGAGAATGATCAAATTTGGAAGTTTTTATTAAATTTAATACAAATTATAGATTTACTGTTGTTATCTACATTTGACATTCAAGTTTTATTTAAATTACAAAAGTGTATAGAGTATCATAACTTAAAATATGTAGAACTATTCAATGACAATCTAAAACCCAAACACCACTTTCTTACTCATTACTGTAGCATAATTAAAAAGTATGGTCCATTAAAATTTATTTGGTCTTATAATTTTGAATCCAAACATAAACAATTAAAATCTTATACTAAAAATACAAATTCACGGATAAACGTACCAATTTCACTAGGCATAAAATTTTCTATACATTTTTCTGAATTTCTTCTTAATTTTAATATAAATAATTTTACCAATTATAAGCTAATAGATGATGGATCTCCCATCATCACTTATGAACATTTTAATCAAATAAATGTATTATGTCTTAATGAGTACAGGCATTTGTTACAAAATGCATTATGCTGCAATAAACTTATGTATTTTAATACTAAATACTCATGCAATAATGTTCTTATAACATATGAAAGTGAATTGACTGTATATTTGTTAAAAAAAAATTATATGTTTAGATGAAAACATGGTTTTTATATTTTGTCAAAAAATGGATATTATTTGTTATGTAAATCATTTGGCTTCTTACAAAATAAATAAAATAATTAAAAATGAATATGAATTAAAAAACATAAATGATTTTAAAGGACCTCCTATCCATTTATATAGTATACAAAATAATACAGATACTTATTTTATCAGATTAAAACATTTTTAAAACAGTTTAAATCCTATTAAATATTATACTAAGTCTCATTAATATTACCTATATTGTAAATTTCTTTAATATTTGTTAATTTTGTCAAATAGCTTATGATTTTTAGAATTTAAATTGTGTATGTTATTATTTAAAAATCTGCAAATATTCTATTCATAATTTGTATTATAGTAAATGTTTTATAAGCATTTTATTTTTTTTTTTATTTCTAATTGTAATTAAATATTGTATATCATATTATATTCACTGATTTTACTAATTGAAATGTAATGATGTTTTATTATGCCACAACAGAAATAATATATGCATTTTATTATTTATTATAATATAATAATTTTTATTTGATTTTGTATTCCTTTATTTCTTTGATTTAAAATCATAATTCCTTTATATTTATTGCATAATATTAATATTAATATATTATATTAATGCAATAGTTATTCATTCAATACCGTTAATTGACTTGATTTGACACAAAATGTCGTCCATTCAACACTAGAGTTTTTAGTTTAAAGAAAGGGTAATATTGATTTAACTAGAAAAATATATTAAAATTAATAAAAGGTTTCTTTAAATTAATAATTTCTTCTATTAAATGTACAGCATTTTTTTCATAAATCATTGGAAATTATGTCATTGATTTAAGACACTACGGATTTGAATTGATTATTATTATTTCTTACTTTGAAGATTCAACATTATCATTTTAAGTAAGACTATCTTTAAATTTAATATATTTATACGTATTTTAACCCTTTCACTACCACATTATGTTTTAATTGAAAAAAAAATTTTTTTTTTCACGAATATTATAAATACACTTCATAGATAGCGAATACCAAGTTTCGTAAGGATAGGATAATTTGGTAGAAAGTTATAAGGTTGTACCTTGCAAGGTACACTGGTAGCTAGTACAATAAAACTCATATTTACAAATATCCTTTTTGTATAATGAAGTTATATAGTATAATATTATTAAATACAACAAAACTTAAATAAAAATATTAAGTACAACAAAACTTATTTTTTTCTATGAAATGCAGCAAAACAGTTTTTAGAATTAACAACGAAACATAAATGAATATTACATTTTTCGCACATAACATGCGTTTTACCGTTACAATTGTCCATTTTACACCTCTGTTTTTCACCATAAGTTGGCAAATGCCTATATTATCATAGCGACTTTCATACGGCCTTGATTCTTTGCAGTTTTCTTCTTGATGGAGGTGAGGCGACGGAGTTGAAGCACTAGTTGGTCTTCCTCGAGGTCGTTTTATGTTATCGGATCTTCCTAAATTTATAAGATTATCGGCAAGCCTCATTTTAAAATGCAATAAATCCATTTGTTTTTCTTTTCAACCAACAATTTGCAATCTTCTAAATACTCCAACCATGAATTGCAGATCGCCATATCAATTGAATGAAAACCATACGTAACGTCCACTTTTCGATTTTAAGAAAATTCTATAGTAGGCTATCAGTTGATCAATTTATCCACACCCATGCTCTTATTATAAAGTTGTATTACTGGTCGTTCAACTGTATTATATTCTTAATCCCACCGTTTGACATAATCTACATTTCCAGACGCAATAAAATTTGATGCCATGTAAACAGATTTACTGTCATACCATTTTAACAATGCCATAGTATTTTGTCATTTCGAATTTCGTGTTGCCTTTCCTATGGAAGCAAGCATTTATCATTCATGAATGGGGTTTCGAAAATCTATCAACTCGTATAGTCGACGCTGCAAATATTTTCCGTTTAGCAATATTTCGAACATTATAACTTGCAAAATAATTATCGAAGAATAAAAATGTTTATTTTCTTCGACATGTTCAGTAAGTTGTAAAACCACGGAAGCGCCTAAACCATTTATTTTTAAATGAGGAAAATTCAGTCTCATTGCCTTGGTATATAATAAGTTATATATTACACTCGCCCATAACACGAAAATTTTAATACCCACGGATTTGGTTTCCCCTTGCAATATTGTTTCACATTTAAATGGCCAGTAAATGGAACAATCTGCTCATCAATTGATAGGTTACGCTCTTTTAGTTCTTTACATCTTTTAGAACACAGTCAAACATAGGACGAACTTTTACAAACGATCTTTATTGCCAGTTTGAATTTTCATGTTATCTATAACGTGAAAATTAGACCGAAGGAATAAAAACGATTCCTTGACATATTATTAATAAAACGTTTATTCCAATAAATGTATCCAGTACATCAGAAATTACAAGAAAACGCAAACAACCAGTCAGTATATGTAACGCAATAAAGTTCGAATCTCATATTTATCGGTATTTTTCCATGAGACGATTTTGATGTGCATACATGTTTGTATATAACGCCATGTTTCAAAATCACTATCGGAAAATATCGATGAAATAATGTAGTGGAGGTATATCAATGTATATTGGTAAATCTTGCATAATATCGTCTAACGAAATTTTTGGAGGACAAATGGTTGCAAGACCCAATTTATATCATTTTTGCAGTAACATTCATTTGTAAAATTTTATCGAAATAGTTCAATACCATATGTATAATTTAGAGTATTAACCTCGGCATTTAGGTTATCGTTGGCTTCATTTTCAAAATTATCAGTTTCGTCAAACTCAGCGAGCAGTGTTTTCAAAATCTCATTAGGAAATCGTCTAATAAATTAAAAATATTATTATAATAAATGGCTATAAAATATGCTGTGTTGTATTTTATACCTTCTTCGTTTATTTGTTGTAGTTCATTTGGGACGTCTTGTTCTTCATCACTATCAACGTATCTAATTCGGAATTGTATCCATCAACAGTTCAAATATATCTTGTGGTTTTAATTTTTAGCCAAGTCACAATGAAAATTCAGTAATAATAAATTCGTTCAAAATATTACAACAATAATATTCCTCAACGACAGCCACAATATGAATAAAATAATTTTAATAATGAATATCAATCGACAAAGTAAAAATGTGTTATGTGTTTAAAAATAACAACTGATAATTTTGATTATGCAAAAAGTATGAAAGATATTTCTAAAAATAAATATAAATAATATGGATCGAAACATATTTTGAATCGATTACCCGTGGGCATTTCAATACCACTAACTTTATGACTAGCATCCGCTCCATCTAGTGGTCCGATTCTTTGATTGATATTTAATTTACTGACAAGATACTACTTTATCACTGCAATTTATTTTGTTGACACGCTATCTCTTAGCGTAATACCACATTACATCAAAAAACGTTTAGTCAGAGAAAAATAAAAACACGAAAAACTTGGAATTTTTTTTTACATTTTATATTTTAAGTTTTATATTATTGAATTTTAACACTATAATTTGAACTTCTATTCTAATGTATACATTTTGCTACAATATTTTTCAAATTTCAGCTTTATATCATTATTAACTGTGCCGTTATCACACTTGTAATTTGGTGTACCTTGGAGTACCCAAGGGTAGTGAAAGGGTTAAAGTACCGTTTGGGCTTTGGGCGCTATAGTCACGAATCGTAATACGGGCCGAATGCCGTTTAAACTGAACGGAGGTTTTCTTTGATCAGACCGCCCTCGGAGCGAACGCTTCCGAACGCGAACGAGCCCATTCGTTCGTGTTCGGCTAGACCGTTTACATTGGTTCGTTCGTTACCATTCGTTCGCGTTCGGGATCCAATGTAAACGCACCTTTACGAATTGAATCGGTTCACATAATGTAGATGCTAGGTGGTTATCGATAAAAGGAAAAATATACTATTACGCAGCGGTACTAACGGAGCGACAATACAGGCGTGCGTTAGGTACGGCTGCTCGCACGGTACTATGAAATTCAATAATCTAAAATCATATTTATACGATTTCGGAAAAATTCAAATTTTAGACTCTCATTAAATTGTTTTCCATAATAACGCTCGAAATTTTTACTGTACTTATTTGAAGAAAAGCTTTTGAAGTATTTGAACTTGAGGTATAAATACTAAAAAATAAAGGGTGGTCAAGTGGGTAATACTGCTGTATATACGTATAGTAGGTCACTATAATGAATGTATTTAATTTGAATATAATGTTTAGTAAAGAGCGGGTTTTAAGGTTCTTAAAAGCTTAAAATATGATGAATTGATAAAAATATCTTCTATAAAAAACTTAAAATATTCTCTAAATATTCATTAAACTTGTAAATATAGAAATAATATGTTTTTTTTTTCTAAAATAGTTGAATAAAAACAATAAATAATTGCTATGCACCATTCCTTTGGTAACAGATAAATTATATATAATTTTATACTTTACTCCACAGTCCACGGAAGTATTTGCGAAAGCAGTTCCCGTGGTGTCGTCGGTTCAAAAATGAAATAAAATTGTATATCAATAATAAAATGACTACAAGTATAAATAATAAATATATGTATTATGTATAATATATATTTATTTATTTTATGTATCTGCGACAATCACGGATTGAGAGTAACAGAATGACCACCATTACCAATTTGATTACAAAAAAGTAGATAATTGAATGATTTTTATATTATTTTTTTTTTTTATTTACATTATGGTATAAAATAATAAAACATAACAATATCAATAAAATTAATAATGTAAAATAAATTCAATACAATTCTCACTCTTAAAAATAAAAAAAGTAATGCTTTGTAGTTAAATTATATTATTACAATATAAATTATATTATATATATTATAAGTATATTAGTTAGTATAGGAATAATCTTAAATCTACTAATTTATAAAAAAATTCACTCATTTCTTTACCTAAATTTACCTAAATTTACTCTCTAATCATCTTCATCTGAGGAATTTATTAATTCTTCATCGCTACTAGTATCAGCATAAATTACAGTTCGATCATTATCTGAATCACTTTGAGAGCTTGAAGAGTGTTCTGTGTTCATTGGAGCAATATAATTAGATGAACTTTGTACCTCTTCTATAACTCCTGAAGAATTTTTAGAGCTTTCTTCATTTTTTTTTAGAAATACTACCAATTTTATTTTTAAGTTTCCAGTTGTAAGACAGATAAGTTAATTTTCCGGCTCTTTCAGTAATTAACTTATTTCTCATTTTATTGTGTATCCAAGAAAATGTACTAAACGTTCTCTCTGTAGCAGCTGACGTACAAGGAGCAGACAAAATTCTAACAGCAACTTTAGATAGTGGTGATATATGATTAAGAAACTGTCACCATTTTAAGGGTTCAGATAAAAGTGAATTTTCCTAAATAAATCTTTTTGCAAATTTCTCATTTGTTGATTGATAATTTGACAGGTCTTCCATAATATTTACTCCCATTGAAATTCCTAATTCATAAATGAATTCTAAAGCATCAATTCTTTCATCACTATTTAGTTTACAGCCTTGAGTTTTCGGATCTAGTAATTCAGCAGCTTTTCTTTTTTTAATATCAGCTACAATTTTAATTTCTTCAGCTATAGAAAATAAATGATTTCGCATTGATTTTGAAAAAAATAAATCTATTTGATTCGATGGATATGATTGCGTTCACTATTGGAGTTAGCACAGAGATCATTTTTGAAAAATACTTATCATCATCGAGTAATGCCAATTTAATAGCTTTTATTAATGAAGTTTGTAAATTTTCATCTACTGCCATAGCTTGTAAAACACTTTTATTTTGAAACAAACTTTCTAAGTAAAATAAAAAACTGCCCCACCGTGTTTTCACAGGTAATTTTAGTTGAATTTTAATACCTTTTGAAATTTGATATTTTTTTGAAAACTGATGACAGCAGTTGAGATATTTTAATGACCTGTACAATATTTGAATTTTGTTTCATAAACTCATGAACTGAACTTATTTTCAAAATATCTGAACACAAAAGATGTAGCCCGTGAGCAGCACACCCAAGTGGTTGAATACTCTTATAGATTTTACTAATTCAAAAGATTTTTTCATATTTGCAGCATTGTCTCCAATGATTACAAAAAATTTTTCTTTTCCATAAAATTCAATTATTTCACAAATTTTATCTTTCAAATATTCGGTAGTGTGACGATTATCTTTAGTATCTAAAAATTTAACGAACAAAGGTTCAGGTTTGGAAATCACAAAGTTAATTATACCATCGTTATTAATGTTTGTCCACCCATCCAATTGGAGATGAAAATCATTGACTTGAAAAAGATCACTTGTAATACTGCTTTGCATTTCTTCATAAAGTTTATCCACATGCTCTACAGATATAGCTTTTCTACTAGGTAGCTTAAAAGATGGTCTAATGTGTTTAAAAAAATCAATCCACAGGGGATGTTCAACCATAGACAAAGGAGATCCACTTACATTAATAGCTAAAGCCAGCTTTTTACTTAATCGTGCCTGTAAAATTTGTATACAGATGTAATAAAATTACTTAAACAAAAAAAATATCTTATTATAATAGCTACATAATACATATACTTTTTTATACAAAAAAATCCAAAATGGATCAAAATAGGCAAATACACCTAGGGTATTGTACCAATTCAACATAAAATTATCCTTTTATATTCCAAAGGTTAAAAGGTACCAAACAAAATAAATTTCTATCATACCCAGAAACTATAATTATTAAGGGAAAATATACAAATGTATAGACATTAGTAGTTTAATTATAACATTACCCAATTTGACATTCAATAAAATTGTCAGTAAATATTAATACTAGATAGGTAATAGGTAAGATTGTACGAATTTAATATAAAGATAAATTAGTTAATTAATTTACATTTTCCCCTGCATCTATTTTGTCAAAAAACCTGCTGAAGTTTTCGGAGTGCTGTTGGATTTGTAATTGGGGAACTTTTTTTGATGTTGATTGAACTGTGCTCTGCTTGAATTTCTTTTTAGTTTCTTTTGGACATTGTAGACATTTAAGTAAATGGGATTTCATTTTGTTCACGTTTAAATTATATTTTTTTGAACAAAACTTACACGATTGACGCTTTTCATCAATACCGATTTTTTTTAAATATTTACGGATCGGATCTTGTTTTCTTCCCGTAATAAATATATTTTAAAATAAAATAAAACTAAAATTATAATAAAATATAGAACGACGTGCGTTATTTCAATACGTGTTTTGGAGAAAAAAACGCTAACAATGAAAACAAAATAACCTTAAAGTGAACGCTATAATTATTATTATCGACGACGACAACTTCATACTAATATTATGTCTTATATTGATATATCGTGAGTAAATGGTGGTGATAAGTACTCGAGTGTGTTGACTGTTAGCTATTGGCGTTTTGCGTAATGCCATAGTCTATATATAGTATGGATTATTATTATTGATAACTAATAAGTAAGATATTTATAGCACACGCTAGTCGCCACATACGCACTCACACACCAACTTCAGCAGTGTGACGGCAGCCAGTGCGATAAAAAAATAAATAAATACCCATTTATCCAGGTATTTACCCTAAATAAATTTCTTACCCGTTGGGTATTTACCCACAGCCCATCACTAGTCAGGGCGTAGAGTAGTGGATATTTATTTTTTACCTTTATCCGAGATATACAAAATGAGCTTTGTGATCATGGACTATTATTTGGATGTTCGTTCAAAGATATGGATATAGTATCTGAAAAAAAATGTGGACTACAAAGTACGTTTTGTTTTAAATGTAGGATGTGTGGACTTAAAAAGCTTATTAAATAAATAATTATGAAAGTTCGGGAGCAATAAATGTCAATGAAGCTACAATTGTGGGTACCTATCAGCCGGAGGAGGGTATAGTCACCTCTCACAAATATTTTCAGCTATGGAAATTCCAGTAATGAATTTTAGTTCTTAAAGAGTTTATGAAAATAAAGTGACAGACAACTTTGAAAAAGTCGCCTCTATAATTATACTAAATGCAGCGATGGAGAAAAAAGCTTTAGCTATACAAAATGGCGACAGTGATAAAGATGGTGTTCATTTATTGACAGTTATATGTGATGGTAGTTGGGGAAAGAGATCTTATAGAACTATGTATAATTCATCTTCTGGAACCGTAAGTAAAATTAAAATAATTAAATAAATATATTATTAATTTAAGACTCAAAATTGAATGCACTTAAACAGTACTAAATAGCATGCATTTATGATATTAAAAAAGTACACATCTGCTTTATAAATATGCACTTATTTTTTTACTTATAATTTCATAAAAACAAATTTTTTATATTTTATATTTTTACTAAGTTGTATTTTGTTTCTAGGCTGCCATAATTGGTCAACGAACCAAGAAAGTACTGTTCATGGGTGTTCGAAACAAATACTGTCTTGTTTGCGCCAGAGCATTAAATTCGAATAAAGAGCCTATGAGCATGTTTGTTTTAAAAACTGGGACGATAGCAAAAGTTCATCAGCTATGGAAGCGTTTATTATTATAGAAGGTTTTAAAACGAACGAAGCTTTGTACGGCGTTCGTTATGCTAAATTTATTGGAGATTGGTACAGTAATGTATATAAAAAAATTTTAGAGCAAAGACCCTATAAAGATCTTACTGTACAAAAGGTGGAATGTAGAAGCCACTTGTACAGAAATTTTTGTAACAAATTAAGGGATATTGCCAAAAACAGAAAAGACAGTGGTGAATTCCGAAATATTTTAAATGGAAATGTATTTCGACTTAGAAATGCTGTCGCTAAGGCCGTAAAATTTAGAAAAATATCTAATGACATCGCTGGTCTAAGACGAGATATCGAGAATGCTTCGTATCATGTTTTTGGGAATCATAATAAATGTAATTCATATTATTGTCAAGGGCCAAAAGACAAATGAGATCAATAAAGTACCGGAAATGAAGAAAAATGATATGTTTGGAGAGATAATAACCACTATGAGAAAATATTTATTAGTACAATCTAAATCTCTCATTCAGGATTTAGACAGTAATATTGTTGAAAGTTATAACGCAATCGTAGCAAAATGTATTTCAGGTAAACTCACGTATTTTTTTATATTAATTAGTTATACAATTTATAATATGTCATTTGCTATAGACTATACGCTTTTATAGTTTTTAAATACTTATAATTTAAACATTTCTAATATTTAACAATTACTTTTTTTATAATTTTATTCATAATATATTATATATTATAATATGTATATGTATATTAAAATTATTAAAATATTAATTTTAAATTTTTCGGGGTTTTTATATTATTTTAGATATTTTATTAATAATATAATTATATTATAATTTAAACATAACTTTTTATAGGTAAAAGAATAAATTACTCTTTAAGGCAATCATACACAGGACGTTGTAATGTTGCTGCGGTGACATATAACACAAAAAAACCAGTTTATACTAACCACAAACTTATCCACAACAAAAGCCCTGAAATTTTCACTAAAAAAAAGAAGAAAAGATAATGTTAGCAGTACGAGCGACTACTTCAAGAAGACGTGGTATAGTACGTAGACAGTTATTTCCAGCAAATAAAACAACTATAGTGCGGTCAGATCCTTCTTACGGAGATAATGCTGAAAAACCCGATATGGCAGATGATTTTGAAGCTGAAAAGGAAAAAATACTTTCTTCCTTAATTTTAAACGAAGAAGAGAGGGCAGCTTTAGAACGCGAAACTGTGGATCAAAGTCTTTCAAACAAATGGATAAAACGAAGAAGGAAAATGCTCACAGCTTCTAATTTTGGAAAAATTATTAAAATGAGACAAACCACTGGCTGTCAGAGTTTTGTTAAAAATCATTTGTTCGGAGAAGTGACTACAACTGCCATGGAGAATGGTAAATCAAATGAAGAAATAGCACTAAGAGCACTAGAAAAAGTTTTAAATATAAATACAGTAGAAACTCGATTAACCATCAATGTCGGGACCGGGACAATGACGGTTAATCGAATAGATGGTTAACAGAAATACAATAATACAAAACAATTTTTCAATAAACATATATATGTATTTTACAACGTAATTTTCAGAAAAAAATAAATATATTAGTTATAAAATAATAATAAGTAATAAATAATAAATACTAATAATGTAAATAATATGTAATATGTAATAACTTAAAGAATACCATTCTAAAAAATATTAAACAAAATAATCCGTCATCTTCTTCTGTTTTTTTGAGGCACGAGCTTTTTGAGCGGCTATGTTTCGTATTTTACGAAGAAGTAACACCTGCGTTGCATTTGCCTCCTCTTGTACCTCAAACCAATCAATGCATTTTAATAACATTGCTTCTACTTCTGCATGGCTAGTTAATGGTTTTAAGTCAAGCACTGAATCTTCGACGTCGTCATCAACTTCTTCGTCAACGGTTATGACATTAAAAATAATTTGATCATCATTTAAAACTTAAAATCTTCCATTCTGTTTATCACTTTCTAACCAATCCAATACTTCTTTAGTTGATAATATTTCACTATTCAGTCCATTACAAAGTTGTACAATTCCTTCTACACTAACAGTATCAAATTCTTCAGATTCGAATGGTGTTATTTCAGGCCAGAGTTTATTCCAGCCATTCATTAGGTTTGGTACAGACAGATCAGCCCATGCATTGGCGACATTGAAAATAGCATCTTTTATGTTGTAATTTTTCCAAAATTCTTTAATGCCTATAGCATCCTCAGATGACAACACACTTTCGATTAAACTTTTTCTGTACCGACGCTTCATATTCTCAATTATAACTTGGTCCATAGGTTGGAGAAGAGGGGTTGTATTTTCTGGGAAAAAGAGGCATGTTATATTGCTATCGTCATTTTTCAGTTCTCCAGAGGGATGTGTTGGCGCATTATCCATAAGCAGCAGCGGTTTCTGTAGCAACTGCTTTTCGGCGAGATGAATTTTTACTTGTGATACTAAAACTTTATGAAACCAATTCGTAAATATTGTTTGATCCATCCAAGCACTTTTTTGTGCATAATAGTTCACAGATAATGAATTTAAATTTAAATTTTTAAATGGACGTGGTTTTTTGGATTTACCTATCACCAGCAAAGATAATCTATGATTGCCGGTTGCATTTGCACAGATTATAGCAGTGATCCGATATTTTTGTACCTTGAAACTTGGAGCTGTTTTTTCCGTAAATGATGCCAGTTTTTTTTGTGGTAAAGCTTTCCAATTGAGCCCAGTTTCATCACAATTATAAACTTGTTCTCTAGCGAGTTTAAATTGAGATTGTATTTTAAATTTGAATTGTTTCTTGAATTTAGCAACAACTGTGCAATTCGTACTAAGTTTCTTTCCACTAATATCTAGTTGTCGAATGCCGTGACAAAATTTAAACTTATCAAGCCATCCTATACTTGCTTTGAAGTTTGTATCGCCATTTAGTTTTTTATTCATTGCAATTGCCTTAGCCATTATAATAGGACCTGAAAATGGAATTCCTTGACTTCGGGCTTGAATAAACTACTGATACATAACGTTATCAAGCTGCTCATATTTTGCGGCTTCATGGTTTTACGACTTTTTACATCTCCATCGTTGCTTTGCATTAACGATACATGCTGCTCAATTTTTTTCAGCATCACGTTTTAAATCATTCACTGTTGTTCCTCCAACACCATAAATCTGAGCAATATTGGTAGCAGTTTCACCTTTCTTCAAACGTTTGATAATTTCGAGTTTTTGATTAAATTCTAATACAACTCGTTGGCGCTTTTCTGGCATATTCAAAACACAACACATAAACTACAAAAACACTAATCCGTACACTCAAGCTACTCGTCCGTCACTGGTTATATTACATTTATAACTATTCAATTAAAATTGCAAATTATCGTATTTATCGCGTTAGGTTATATTGCAATCGCATCGTTAATTTTTTTTTTTGACGGATAATAGAAACTGACGGTAAATCGAGTGACGGATAATCGAGTTTCTACTGTATTATAAAATGTGATATTTTCGTGGACAGTGAAAATCCATACTTGGGAGCTACTCCAGATGGTCTAATTGGGAGTGATGGTATAGTTGAAGTCAAATGTCCTTCATCGGCAGAGCATTTAACGCCAGAAGAAGATATAAAACAAAAAACAATAACATTTTGGACATTAAACAAATCTGGAGAAATTGGTGGTGTGTACGCCATATCGCCCATATCTCTTGGTCACGGTATAATCCTTTTATTGTTATTGTTATTGTTATTGTTATTATTACTTATTATCTTATGTGTACGCCATATCACCCAAATTCTCTTGGTCACGGTATAATCTTTTTATTGTTATTCTTATTATTATTATTATTATTACTTATTATCAGTGCTCGAAGTGGCTCAAGATAAGTGGAGGGATGCCTTACAATTCAGATTTTCTAATATCATCATAATATTCTTCACACCTTGTGTACCTATAATATATTTTTTTTTTATAGTTCACATTTTGTTTATGCATCAAAACACTGCAATATTTTTTTTTATCATAATTAAACTTTAAAATTAAACAAATAAATAACATATTTTAAAATTTAGTAACAAAAAAACTTAAAGTATTTTATTTTTAATATTTTTTATTATTATAAAAGTATTATCTAATATTTAAGTAAAACATTTTTTTGTACTTAATTTAGCAAACACTTTTCCTTAATTAAATACTTTATCTCTTTATATTGAGTATGTAAATTACTTTAATTGCTCCCAAAGACTATTGTATTCCGTGTTATATTTTATTTCTTGCTTTGAAACGCATTGTGTATGGTCAGCACATCTTCTACCTTTAGAAATCCAAGAATCCACATATGTATTTGCATTAAATTCACATAAAGGTGGACCAACACATTTAATCCACAAAAGATCAGATACACGTGAAACTTTTAATGTATTTCGAATATCATTATGAACAATATTCATGGCACTAAAGAGCCTCTCACATTCAGCAGTAGAAACTACTAATGTATTTACAGCTTGAGTTAGAGGTTTAAGGTTGTCTGGAATAATAGATTTATTATCTATATACTCACGAAAACCTCTAACTGACTCTCTTTCATTTATTTTAAATATGTTTGAAAGCTGCTTAATTGCTCTCTCTCCATATAATATATCTACTTCTAACGGCCATCTTTGTGGGTTTAAAACTTCTAGCAGTTGAATAAACTCGGCATACTTATTTGATGTGTCAGATGATGAAGATACATGTGATGATGTAAAGTTTAACATTCTAGATTTTAAATTATCAGCTAAGCTTCGATAGAATTGTTTATAGTTTATTTTATTTTTATTATTTTCATGAAGTTCAATATTTTTAAAGGTCAAACTAAGTTCAGAATTCTCAGCTTCTTTATAAAAACCATCATTACACTTCTCAGACATAGATTCAAAAATCAGAATTTGTCTTCTAATTAAGTTATGAGCATCAGGTAGTTTTGTACACCGTTTTTGAAGTTCTAATGAAAGATCTGATAGTTCAGTTAGAGCATCATATAGAAGACCTAAATTTAAAACAAAATCAATTGATGTTATTTTATGTTTTAAACCTTTAAAGGTTGCTTTTTCTTTAGATGTTCTCGAGCTATCCAAACTACATTTGTCAAAATGTAAATAAAGTGCTTCATAGTCTCTCCAGACTGCTTTAACTGACCTCAAACTTGAAGCTACCCATCTTGTATTTAAAATGCGACCAATTGAAAGAAATTGCAAATCTAATTCTTTGGCACAACTTTTTAAACCATACTGGTTTTTTGGTGATGAACTATATAATGTATAGAGAGTATCAAAAAATATTTTGAAATGATTTATGCCAGCTACCTCGTTAACTACATCATCAACAGCAAGTTCAAGTCTATGATTAGAGCAATGCCAGACCAATAAATCTGGATATTTGTCAGTTAAAAGTTTTCCCACACCAGCTTTTCGACCAATCATATTAGAAGCTCCATCACAAGCAAAGCAAATAAAATTTTGTATTAAATATTCATGAGAAAATTTGTGTTTGTTTAGACATGTTAAAAGTTGCAAAACTATGGTCTCAGATTTTGTATTTTCTAATTCTAGTAAATCTAAAAAAAATGTTATTGGGTCTGTTTCATTTTTAACATCTGTGGAAGCTCTAATACAAACAACCAAACAAGTATTTTTCGACACTGAGGTAGCTTCATCAATTAATACCGAAATTTTAAAATTATTTTTGACAATAAAGTTTGTAACTTTTGCTTTCATTTCTATTGCTATATGGCTAGCAATATCAGCACAAGCATGATCGCTGTGTAAAATGTGACCCATATCCAATCCATTTAACTTTTGAAGTTGAATATCAAATGGTAAATCAGTAAATGGTCTTGTTTTTTTAACAATACTATATACAGTATTAAATACTCTTATCGTACTCTCAAATTTACCAGAAATCCCCTTTGACACAGCTTTTGGCAAAACATTTTCTTCTTGTGCTTTTAAAATTTGTTCACATCTTTTATGACATTCACTAATTTTATGCTTATGTATTTTTTTTCTCAAGGATTGTCTTTTATCTTTATCACTAGCTCCATAAGTATGTACACTACACTCTGTCCATTCAATAGCAAATCTAATACCTTGTGTTTTATATGTGGCAAGGTTTTGAACCTGCACGCATATTTTACAACCCAATTTTTGGTCTTTTACCATTATCCATGGATATTTATTAAGAAATGATACAAACATTTCTTTTGTCCAAATACTTGGATAATCGTTACCATTGTTATCACCACTTTCATTAGAATTGTTTGAACTATTATTAGTATTACAATTTAATTCTGTACTCACTGTCTCAGCTTCATTAGATGATGCTTTTAGTATTGCTTGAGTATAAATCAATGAATCTTCGATTTGGTTTACGTTTGTTTTGGTTAACCAATTTAATAAAGACATGCTTAAAATATAACTATTTATTCACAGTCTACACGTAGAGAATAATATAATATACTGTCGTCAAACGGTCGAAAAATAATGTGCTAATACTAATACTGTTGTACTATGTTTAATATAATATTAATTACTACCAACACTACTACCATAACCATTATCAAAAGTATACACGGTTCATTGTGGTCATAATACTCATAATCAGTTGTATTCTATCCATGGGCTAAATTTAGAAATTGATCGACTCACACATACATACATATTTACTTATTAGTTATCAACAAAATATTGTCAGAAATGACATTATTAATGTTCCGTGATAATAATATTATATTATTAGCTCTAAACATGCTCCGTGGCTCTAAATAGTAAATACGGGTATAATACGGATTGCGATTGCGAAACGGCTTATACTAAATATAGAAGATTGTCAATAAGACCATATCGTTACGTATCGGTTTTTCGTAGTGATACGTAAACAACACGATAAGCCGGGCGCCCGGGCCTGAATGTTATAAACAAATATTTTCACCGAAAAAATTTTTTTTTATATATAAATAATATATATAAAAATTATAATAACTATATCATTTTAAAATACAATTCTTGGGAGAAATGCGTTATTCTAGACAAAACAAGTAGAGGGATGAAAACTGTAAATACAAAAAAGTAGAGGGATGCCATCCCTCCGTATCCCCCCCACTTCGAGCACTGCTTATTATCTTATAACTTATATTCTGATATCGAT
>NW_020271186.1:21973-24397 GCF_002803265.2 Melanaphis sacchari
ATTCAGATAAAGGTAACAAAAATATTTTATACTTTACTGACCTTAAGAAACCGTGGCTGAACTTTTTAATCAAACACATCTAAATAACGATAAATGTCTCCTTGCATCTTACAGAGTAAAACCACATACTATCAGCAAAACACTTTTTTTACCTGCTGTAGAAGCAATATTAAAATGAATAACAAATTTAAATGTAACTAGCATAACTTCATCTATTCCTCTTAGTAATAAAACTGTGTCCCGGCAAATTGATGAAATGGCGTATGATGTAGAAATAAAATTGTGTGATATTTTAAAAATAACAAAATTTTCACTACAACTTGATGAATCCACTTTACGAGATAACGAAGCCCTCTTACTTGCATACGTGCGATATGTAAACATCGACGGTAAAATAACGGAAGAACTACTATTTGCAAAATTATTAAACACGGATACCAAAGGATTAACCATATTTAAAGTAGTCGATAATTTTTTCACAGAAAAGGGTATTCCTATCACAAATTGTATAGCTTGTGCGACTGACGGAGCGCCTGTAATGATTGGACGTCAACGTGGTTTTATTGATCATTTAAAAAATGCAGTCCCTGGGATTTTAACAGTTCATTGTGTCATTCATCGTCAACATTTAGTATCTA
Source organism: Melanaphis sacchari (assembly GCF_002803265.2). NCBI lineage: Eukaryota > Metazoa > Arthropoda > Insecta > Hemiptera > Aphididae > Melanaphis > Melanaphis sacchari. The sequence goes on from NW_020271186.1 coordinate 22,612, forward strand.
AAAATTTAAGTGATGAACTATTTGATACCATGTGGTTTGTTATAAATGCTGTTAATAAAATCAAAGCTAAATCATTGAATGACCGTTTGTTTCGACAATTATGCCACGAAAATGATGAAGTCTTTGAACGCCTTGTTCTACACACCGAAGTTAGGTGGCTATCAAAAGGAAATTGTTTGACACGCTTTTATAATTTATTTCAAATTATACTAAAATTTCTGCAGCAATTTGATAAACAACTTTACGATGTGAATTGCATAAAAGAAGAACGAATATCTCATACCAAGCAGATATTTTTAAAAAACTTAATGATATCAATAAAAATTTGCAAGGCCATAAAATTAATTTTATTAAATCGAAGTCCATTATTAGTGCATTTATTTCAAAATTAAGTCTTTTTAAAGAAAAAGTTATAATATTAACGACCCCCTTTTCGTGCGTACGGTTTTGCTCTTTATCGACAGATTGCCGTTTCTGCCGGTGCCTCTTCATATCAAGCCCCAAGCCGGCTGAATACGTGCACGTGCTTCGCCCGATAGGTGATCTGGACCCTTTAGTTCGAGCTCTCGGTCTAGGCAAGATTTTATTCATAGGGAGTGAGAGCACTTAATTCGACCTACGAGATGTTCCGTCCGTCCCGCCACCGTGGAAGGCGGGCATTCAGTCCGTCCCGCGAGGTATCCCGTCCTTCACTCCCGGCTAGGCGGGTCTTAGTACGGAGGGCGTTCGACGATCCTGTGGGGGCACCGTCTTAGGGCACTTGATCCGGCTATCGGGTCCAGCTTTGTCTGCCACTATACGGTACTTCGCCCCGCCGCCATCGGTGACAGCGACAGTCGTTTTGGTAAGGCCCACTCGGACGATTTGTGCCCGCGTGGATAGGGTAGTCTGTCCCCATGTCTCTGGCAGTGCACCGTGCCCTGCAGGTACGCCCTCTAGCCACACGCCCGTCCGCTATGGTTTTAAAATTAGGGGTCCGGATCGTGCCCACGGGATCGGCCTACGTCTTATCGTTCTAGGACTTCTCGAGAGAAGTTTTTGAACGCAAGGAACATGGCCTCCGTGGAGGTCATAGTAACGCATTCGCACGACCAGTCCACACATTCCGCTTGCGCTTCGGCTGCGAGCTTGTTTCTTTCCTGGCTATATGCTGTGCAATCGAATAGCACATGCTCCGCGATTTCCTCTGGAAGACCGCATCGGCAACGTGCCTCGCCTCGGAGGTTGAAACGACAAGGCGACGAATTGAAGTTTCCGTGTCCGGACACGAACTGCGAGATATAGTGGTCCGGAACGAACTCCGGCCACTCCAGTCTGCGCCGGACGTCCGGGAACCAAATCGCCGTCCGCCTACCTTTGTCACTGGCGACCCATCTCTCCTGCCAGAGGCGTATGATAGTGTCGTAATACTGTTTCGCTTTTCCAGCAACGTCTGACGCCGACTTGTTTCCTTTCCTCACGGCACTCTTATCCCGTTCGATCTTAGCCAGCCGCACTAGTTCTAAGTCGAGGGGAGGTACTCCGGCTATGACCTGGAGCGCCATCGTCGACGTGGTCTTATACGCGCCCGTCATTGCCAGTAACGGGCGTCTTTGGGCGGTGTTTGCCCGTGTTCGATGCCGGTATTGGGCCATGCAGCGCTCGTCCATACGGAGGCCGCATAACCCATACGTGGCAGGAACACCGATTTGTACAGGATCCTTGTCGTCCTTTCTTTAAGCCCCCAGCTAGCCTTAGCCACAGATATTAGTCAACTGAATAGCGCTACCGAGGACGCGGCCTTTTC
>NW_020271186.1:24407-27481 GCF_002803265.2 Melanaphis sacchari
CGCAGATTATACTTAGGTGTATTTGTGCCGAGACTGCTTTACGGGGCTGCGGTGTGGGGTGAAACCGTCGGCGATCGGATGATGAAACGTCTGCTGCTAGGAGCCCAGAGGGGTGCGCTTTTGGCGGTAACGGGGGCATATCGTACCACGAGTACGGATGCTCTGCCTGTGCTGGCGGGAGTTCTCCCTCTGGACCTGGCCGCGAGACAATGGGGCCGTTTGGCTAGGAGTAGGAGATTAGGGCTCGGGAGGGAGCATATGGACAGGGTAGAGGAGGAAGGTCTTGCAGAGTGGCAAGCACGGTGGGAGGCTAGTGAGAAGGGTAGACTCACATATAGCTACTTCCCATGCGTGAAAGAAAGGTTGAAGTGTAGCTGGGTGGAGGTGGACCATGAGTCCTCCCAGTTCCTAACGGGACATGGGGGATTCAGGTCCTATCTCCTACGCCAGCGGTTCTCAACCTGTGGTACGCGTACCACTAGTGGTACGCGGAGAGCTCATAGGTGGTACGCGAAGAAAATCTTCCTTTATAAAAAAAATTGGTACGAATTATTATTAACATTAAATATTATTTGGTTTATTTAATGTTTATTTGATGGTGTGGAGGTCGTTTGTAATCGTAGCAATTAAGATAACGATATTCTCATTAATATAGTATAAAATTTATATTATAAATCGATAAACTTTATTGGATAAGCCCGACAAAGCGTATTCTTATTTCACAATTATGTGTTTTTACCTTAGTTTCGTGAGTTCCTTAAGTTTATTCACGAGTGGCATACGCGTTGTTTGCATCAAGTGTATTTTATATTAAAATTTTATATTTTTATGTAGTTTTTTCGTACTTTTTTTTGATATAAAATTTAGTAAAATGAAAAGATTTTTAGAAAGCGAAAGCACAAATACTAAAAAACAGAAAACACAGGCGAATCGTAAATATGACGATAGTTACTTACAATTTGGATTCGTTGTAAAATTTGGTTCTGAAAATTCTACTCCGTTACCTCAATGTGTAATTTGTCAAGAAACACTTTCAAATCAAAGCATGAAGCCATCGCTACTTAAGCGCCACCAATTATCGAAGCATCCAGAAACAGAAAATAATCCCATTGAATTTTTTCAGAGAAAATTAACTGCATTCCGAAAGGAATCGAAATGCATGTCTAGTTTTACAAACTTTAATGAAAATATCGTTAAAGCATCTTATTTAGCGAGTTTAATTATTGCTAAAAATGGAAAACCACACACAATTGGGGAAACACTAGTGTTGCCAGCAGCAAAAGAAATCGTGCGATGTGTTCTTGGAGACAAGGCTGCAAAAGAGATTGAAAAAGTGTCACTTTCAAACGATACTGTCAAAAGAAGAATTGATGACATGTCGTCAAATATAAAAAATAAATTATTGCTTTATTTGAAAGATTGTAATTTCTTTGCTCTACAAATTGATGAGAGTACTGATATTACTAACATGGCTCAATTAATGGTATTTATACGTTTTGATCGCAATGATGAAATTATTGAAGAGTTTTTGTTTTGTAAGCCTTTACAAACCCACACAACATCTGAAATTATTTTTACCACCATTAATGAATATTTGATTGAAATAAATCTGCCGTGGAGTAAATGTGTGGGTTTTTGTTCTGATGGAGCAAGGGCAATGACTGGAAGGCTGAGCGGAGTTGCAACAAGAATAAAAAAAGTTGCCCCATTATGTAAAACTATGCATTGCATGATTCACCGGCAAGCATTAGCATCTAAAAACATGCCTAAAAGTTTAAAATTAGTTCTTGATAGTGCTGTAAAAATCGTAAATCTAATCAAAGCCAGACCTCTCAATTCAAGACTATTCACAGTATTATGTAATGAAATGGGCAGTACTCATAAATCCCTTCTTCTCCACACAGAGGTAAGGTGGCTTTCACGAGGAAAAGTCCTCACCAGGCTATTCGAGCTAAGGTCAGAAATTTTATTACTTCTGACTGATATTGATGAAGAAAAGTCCAAATTGTTTTGTGATGACGAATGGCTGTCAAGACTAGCTTACATGGCTGACATATTTGATCGTTTAAATATTTTAAATTTAAGTCTGCAAGGTTCAAACACAAACATGTTTTATGCTAGTGATAAAGTTAATGCATTTGTGAGAAAATTGGATTTATTTATTTCTCAAGTATCTAAGAATGATCTTTCAGCATTCGAGACACTAAACACATTTTGGAAAAAAAACGAAATTCAGCCAAATTCAAATATAATTACAGACATTTCGGAACACCTGCAATTACTAAAATCCAATATTTTACAATATTTTCCAGAGGATAACTCAGAAATGAAATGGATCATAAACCCTTTCGAAGATGATTATATTAAAAACATTCCAGAAGGTATTTTGGCAAAAGAATTATTTATTGACTTAACCAGTGACTCTACCCTAAAAACCGCTTTCAAAACCAAAAATATCACTAATTTTTGGCTGGACGTGAAACAAGAACACTCGGCATTGTCCACACAAGCTTTACAGTTTCTAATCCCTTTTGTATCAACATATCTGTGTGAAAATACATTTTCTCACTAATTTTACACAAAAAATAAATATAGAAGTAGATTAAACGTAGAAAATAATTTAAGACTTCAAGTTAGCAATTTGGAGCCCGATATTGACGTCATTGTCCGTTCAAAACAACAGCAATCGTCTCATTGAAATAAAAAGTAAACCATAATAATTATAATAATTTTACATATTTAATTTTTTTTTATATTTTTAAGTTTTTTTCTTTCTGTGCATTACTCAATTAAATACTTTATTTTTTATTATATATTTATATATTTTATATTATCTCATTTTGTAATTCCTAATGAAATAAAATTCTATACATACATATAACATAAACGTATACATTATTAATAAGCAAAAAAAAAAATGGTCAGGTGGTACGTAAAAATTTTCAAATTGTGTAAATGGTACGTGACTATAAAAAGGTTGAGAACCGCTGTCCTACGCTTCTCTAAGTCAGAGACCGACGAATGTCAGCTGTGCGGAAGCTCGGATACGATGGAACACGTCGTCTTCGAGTGCG
>NW_020271186.1:32301-52603 GCF_002803265.2 Melanaphis sacchari
CGCTTCTCTAAGTCAGAGACCGACGAATGTCACTGTGCGGAAGCTCGATACAGATGGAACACGTCGTCTTCGAGTGCGATGCACTGGCGACGTAGTGGCAGTCATGTAAATGACGAAAGTGGTTATTGATCGCATGCGGATCAGGCGAAGGTTAACGGTGAGTATTCTCCCGGGAACACAGCCACTCTGCCGGTGGGAGTATACCACCTGGCGGTTGCTTAAACCATATTAAGTAGCGGGTTGGATAGTTCCGCGGCCCTACCAGTGGTCAGTAGAGAGATTTGATACATCTCGATACCAAACTGGTAGTCATTTGAAAACCCACGTTTAAGGCGAGGGGCGTAAGAACTCCTTTCCTGAGACTGGTGGACGGCCTTACAACTGTCCTCATATGACGATGCCTGATACTTTTCCCGAAAAGTATCTGGTGCCTCTGCCTGAAAGGGGACGAGTCTAGGCTCATATACCTTTCTTGCGGAGTGAAGGACTCTGTCCAAATTTGGAACTTCATGTCCCCCTACAAGATTTTAATTTCATAGGTGGTTCCCCCCCTCCTAACAGGTAGGGTCACACGGGGAGACCCCCAAAGGTGGTCCCCCAGTATTTTTCCCGTGAGCGCCTTCTATGCTGCGAACGGCGGTCCCGGGCCGAGCAGTCGTGTCAGCGAGTTGCCCGCGCCTTGGCCAACCAGCGAAGGTCAGATCTAGTTTTCGTCCCCTCTGAGGGAACCCCAGTGGCGTAGCTATCATCGGGCAAAGCAGGGCAGTGCCCTGGGGCCCTAGAGCTTAGTGGCCCTCAGAGCTCTTGGTAAGTTTTAAAAATACATCCGTAAAATAATTGAAATAAAATTGAAAAAAAGATTGGATATTTTTAATATGATATTAGAATATTAAAAATTTAATATGAACATTATGAACATTGTATACCTATAAATACACACAATATGCAATGATCGGTGTTCGACTACGGAGTAATCGTTATCTTATCGCACAACGGCCACCAAGGTTTGTAGTTAATATTAAAGACAATTGGGACGTACATAGGAATTGCCGCGTAAATAATCCTAAAATAGTCTATTGTCAATTTAATTATACCTATTGCTTATAATATATTGTCGAGTGAAATATTATTGAAAATATTATTATCTAATTATGTTTACGTAGCATAATATTCACTATTCAGTCATCAGCGTAACGTTATCGTGTTCGTAGCGCAGTGCGTACACTAAAATTGTATTAATTCGATAGCTTTTAACGTTGTTATAAAGAAGTGTATTATGGATATAAAAAAGAAAACCAGTGGTGCCTTTAAGCGAAAACAGAGACAACAAAGAGAAGAAATGGAACAAAAGTTGCCGAAAATGGATAAATTTTTAACTAAAACTAAATGTGATATAAGTACTGTTAGTACCGAAATGGAAAATGTTGACTCATCTGATGATAGTAATATCATGACTACAGTATGATGGTAGTAATATCATGACTACAGTATCGAATGAAAAATTGACAACACCTACGACAAAAGAACCTTTGGTCTCCGAATTATTTAAAATATCCAATGACTTAGGTAATTTTATAAACAAAAAATTAAATGATACTGAAAAACGACTTATTTTTGATATGGGACCATTAAAACCTCCAGGACCATTTCCAAAAGACCCTCATCAGAGCAACAAGAGTTTTTCTGAATCATATTATATTTTTCAAACTAAATATGGACCAGTTAACCGTTTTTGGCTGTGTTATTCCCCATTGCTAGATGCAACCTATTGTCAACCGTTTTGGTTGTTTTCTTTGCAAAGAAGTACTTGGTGTACGGGTCTTCGAGACTGGAAGTATTTATCAGAAGGAATTAAGGAACATGGTTTTTCGAAAAACCATATTGAGGCATGTGCTGTATACGAAATGTGGCAAAAAAATATAAATATTGACAAGGATCTTGAAAATCAAATTCGTAAAGAAGCATCATTTTGGAGAATGGTTCATCAAAGGTTATTTGATATTATAATTACTCTTGCAACTAATTCTTTGGCATTAAGAGGACATCGAGAGGATTTAAGTCTAGAAGGATATCACGGCAATTTTTTATCAATTGTACAACTTGTCTCCAGATATGATCAAGTCCTAAATCAAGTTTTGGAAATGCCAAAAGGTAATGAAATGTTTTTAAATATTAATCATTTTAATTCACTGTAGTTATTTTTATTTATAGGATCAACGAGGTATCTCAGTCCAACCGTTCAAAATGAAATGATTGAGTGTATAGGTAAGACACTTGAAGGCCATTTATTGGAAAACATTAGAGCATCGCCATTTTTCGCTATTATTATGGATACCACGCAAGATTTAGCAAAAGTAGATCAACTGAGCATTGTTGTAAGGTACGCAGCAATATCCAGGTCTGAAAATGGGCAGCCAGTCGATATAAAAGTAAAAGAAGTGTTTCTCGGTTTTTATGCTGTCACTAAGCATAGTGCTGTAGATTTAGTTAAACAGGTGATTACATTATTTTCCCATAAAAATCTTGATTTAAAAAAGTGTGTAGGCCAAGGTTATGATGGGGCAAGTGTAATGAGTGGTAGGTATAATAGCGTACAAAAGCATATTAAGGATATTCAATCAATAAACGATGCTGTTCGCGGTTAGGTTATATATAGGTTGTATGGAAATACAGCATTTTTTTATAACTTTACAAGAGCTATATAACTTTTTTGGAAACAGTATTAAACGCTGGGATCTGTTATCGAAATTTACAAGCGAATCTGAAGTCACTTTAAAAAAAATTCATCTTGTCGGATAAATAAGTAGGATAAATACAATAACTGCAGTAAAACTCCGGTTTTTTGATATTATTAAATCTCTATCTGAAATAGCTTTTAACTCAAAAAATGTTGACGAACGCAATGAAGCAGATAATATTAAAAAAAAATTGTTTAAATTTGAATTTGTGTTGCTTTGTGAATTCATGTACTATGTTTTAAACAACATAAATTATGCATCCAAAATTTTACAAAAAGTTGATATCGATTTAGATCAAGCAAGTAACGTTTTAGAAGAGACTAAAGACTAATTAAAAATATACAGAAATGACTTTGAATCATTTTACAATAAGGCCACCGAAACTGCAAGAAAATATGATATTGATCTTCATTTTCAAGTAAAACGTCAAAGCAAAATTAAAAAACACTTTGACGAATTAGCTTCTGATCTCCGATTTGGTAACAGAAAAGAGATATTTAAAATAACCATTTTTAATAATACATTAGACATAATTATCACTCAATTAAATACACGTTTTATTGGTATGAGTAAAGTCAACAAAATATTTGATTTTTTAACTCCAAAAGTATTACGTAGCATTGACGAAAGAAATCTGTTGCAAAAATGTGATCAGTTTCAAAGCAAGTATTCGGATGTAATAGGACCAAATTTTTCGCTCCAGTTTCTCAATGTTTACCAATTATGCAAGGATATAATAACCAAATTTGGAGTGATGGAATGTGATATAACAGAAGTGTTCATGGCAATTTTACTATTTTATACCATTCCTGTAACTTCAGCAGGAGCAGAAAGATCTTTCAGCAAACTAAAAATTATCAAAAATTATCTTAGAAATAGTACCGGACAAGATCGACTCAAATATTTATCATTGATTGCAGTTGAAAACAAGGCAGCTTCAAAATTGGATTTAAGTGAAGTGATAGATCAATTTGCTAATATTAAAGCTCGTAAAAGATTATAAATTTGATTTGATAGCCTTTATTTTATTTTATTTGATTAGATAGAATCATTAAATTAATATTAATAAAATGTTAATATTTAAAATTTGTTTTAATAATTAAATGGATTTCCTTTTTATTTTGAGTATCAATTTATTATCTGTTTATTATTTTCATTAATGGTTTTATAGAGGTATTTATATTTTAAACAACAATATAACGTATTGTTGCGTCCGTTATGTCAACGTCGATTAATATATCAACGTAGAAATAGAAATACTAATGTTTGCAAGTTAAAAGATTAAGTCTTTATTTAATACAATTAACTCGTACAAGAATACAATTTTATAAGCACAAGACGGTATGAGTGGTGTTACGACCTGCCTCTGAAATACTGATAGACGAGACCGTGAGTGGTGTTACGACCTGCCTCTGAGCGTCTCGAATATCCCTAACCGTCTGCTGAGCTCTTGCCCTGGTCTCCCTTATATATGGTTAACCGTCAAGAGTGGTGACTGAAGAGGTGGCAACTTCCGATGACCTAAAGAAGCTCTCTAAATTAAATGTATTATTCAGTTGGGTGCCTTTCCTGCGATTTCATCGGTTCTAAGAATTACAAGACGTGTGATCAAGTCTTAATTGTCATATTAAATAGTACAATGTTAACACTATCGTTTACTCATCATTTCTGAGAAGTCCAGGACGTGTGATCATGTCTTATTCATTATATTAAATATCACGATGTGCAGGAGTTCGCCATAGCCATTCGATACTACACTGTTTGAATATGTTATTCCATCGGTATACACATCACCTCTCCGTATAATATATATGTGTAAAATAACACGATACGTAACAGTATAATGTGGTTTTTCCTATATATAGCATTAAGGAGCCTAATTTATTAATTGCCCCGGGGCCCATTCCCATTTTGTTACGCCACTGGGGAACCCCCGGGCCAAGTCACTTAAGTGAAGACCCCGGTCTAATAATTTTGTGGCCCGACTCCCTCTCAAGGAGTCGTTTTTATCGGTCCCCAGGTTATTATGTCCAGGGCCATCCTCGGTTGTGCCCTCGTCACGCCGATTTAATCCGCCAGTCCGTCTCCGCCCTCTTTCGGGCGACGGGGGTCCTCAGACCCCCGAGTCCCATTGGACTCCGGTTCCTCCCGTGCCCTCCGCAACGACCCCCCGCTAGCGCGGTGGCGCGGCTGCGGTCACGCAACAAGTACACCATGAGTCATGTCCCGTGGGGGACCAGGGCACCGATCTCCCGCGACGGTACGACACTCCCCGGCGGGGGCCGGACAAGTCCGATCCCCGCGAGAACTGCCATGCGCAGTAGACCGGCGCCTTTAAAAAGAAAGAACCGACGCCGTGCCGGTTGGACACGTCGCCGGGGACTCTCCCACTGCGCAAGTCGCAAGTCGCGCCTTCGCAACCCGCGAGAGGTCGCGTGGGAGCAGGTTCGCCTAGACGCCTTATGCGTCCCGAGTCGGCGCCCGGCGTGGCAGTCTAGACCACCGCGGCCGGGTCGTCCGACCCCGTTTGCCACCAACGAGTATCACCACGGTCAAATTCCGCCTCGGCGAGCTGCCATTGAGACTAGCAAATGTACCACTAGTTTACCGTCAGCAGCCACTGCTTGCGGACGCATAGCTGCCACCTCTCTCGGTGGGGTCGACAGAGTTGGAGTTGGATCGGTGTTAGCCGTCGCTGCCCGAAGGCCGTGCCGTTTACATCTACCGCTACGAGGAAGCCCCGATCCGTCGGTACGGGCGCCTTTCCACGAGGGCCCGCATCGAAACCACAAATTCCCTAGTATCGGTCCACCCGGCCGCACCTAGGCGCGACTCGGGCCATCACCTTCCGGGGACGGCTCGCCAGGACCCTCACAGCTGGTCAAGGCGACCCGGCACCCGCCAGGGGATTACATCATTCTCGCGGTTACCCACGATTCAGAGGGGAGAGATACCGGCGCGGTAGTCTTTCCCCGGGGGATGGCAAGCCGTCCTCCCGGTGATCGGCCCCGCGCCACGGGCAAACCTAGGCCTTCACGCCCGTGTAACGACATTTCCGTCGCCCCCCGGATCGGGCAAACGCACCGGCCTGTAGCGGACGCGTATGGAGCCCAACCCCAAACGCCACGTTGGCGACCGGTGTCGTTAGCGGACGTTCCGCCCTGGCAGTACCAAGCACGAGAACTACCGCTGGGGACTAGCGAAACCAGGCTGTGGTTTCGTAGATAATTTTCGGGATCAGTGCAAATGTCCATAATCCTCCACGCATATTATCCAAATCATAATTCAGATAACATGCATGAAAAATACAAACACCTGCACTTATCGCGCACAGCGCAGACAATAATGAGATAACACATTTTCCATATAGCGAAAACAATAATATAAAAGAATATAAGATAAAAATAATAAAACAATAAGAGTATGCGTAAACTTCAACGCCCACTTTGAAGATATGTCTTCAAGGAGTTGGTAGCGGACAAAGTTTAACTACTGGCCGAGTCAGGATTCCCGAGGCAGTTTGGACAGTAGCAACGCGAGAAATTCCATCTGATCCAGGATGCAGGGTCAGGATTCGTCCAAGGCGCCAATGAAGTGGAGGAGTAGCTTCCCGTATGAGTACCAGATCACCAATTTTCAGTTCTCCATGATTTTCCAACTATTTGCTGCGGATTTGTAAGCTAGATAGATAATCGTTTCTCCATCTTGTCCAGAAAGAGCGATCTAGGTCATTGATGAGACGCCATCTCTGCAATTTGGACAGTGAGATCGTCTCTAAGTTGGGTTCGGGTAAATTGGTTGAAGGCTCAAGAATCAAAAAATGACTTGGTGTTAAAGCGGAGAGATCAAAGGGGTCATTACTCAAAGCACTCAATGGCCTAGAGTTTAAAGTAGCCTCAACTAGGGTGAGTAACGTCATTAATTCTTCACTGGTTAATCTATGGATGCCAATTGACCGAAGAATTAATGATTTGGTTGATTTGACGCCTGCTTCCCACAGACCGCCAAAATGTGGCGAGGAAGGTGGATTGAAATGCCAATGAATACCGTTATTTACTAGCTGCTGATGTACTTTATCTTGAAAAGAAGCTGATTTAATGAATGTGTTCAAAGGAGTTAGTAGTCGTGCTGCACTGACAAAATGTGTGCCACAGTCACTATGCATTTCATAAACAGGGCCACGTCGTGCTATGAAACGAGTGAAAGCTAGCAGAAAGGTTTCAGTGGTCAAATCAGAACTGAGTTCCAGGTGCAAGGCTTTGGTGGCTAGACATACAAACAAACAAATATAAGTTGACCTTGAAGCAGATGTTCGACCTCTTGATTGTTTTATGACAATAGGACCGGCGTAATCCACTCCTGTAATGGCAAATGGTTTGATTTGCTGAACTCGATGTTTGGGTAAAGCCGCCATTTTTGGTTCAACGGACTTAGGCCGAGTTTTGAAACAGGGAATGCATAACCTGAGTCGAGATCGAATAACGCGACGTGCGGATTGAATCCAGTAGTCCTGTTGTAGATGTGTCTGCAGAGTGTGAGCCCCTGGATGGCACAACCGGACATGATGATGGTCGATGAGAAGGTTTGTTAATGGATGAGACGAAGGCAAAAGAACTGGATGTTTGTGGGCATAAGGTAGATTGGCATTCGTGAGTCGACCGCCCACTCTGACAAGACCGGATGGATCAATAAACAAATCCAAGCGACGCAGGTTCTTGGATATGATGTGTAATCCTTTGGTCAATCTTTGAATAAAATTATGGTAGACGGTGCGCTGCGTGAAATATATCAATGCAGACAAATCATGCATGAGTTCTCCAGCATTTACGGTGAAGCTATTTAGACCTGAAGACCGTAACTTTCTCGATCGTAGTACATATGCCAAGATACGAAGAATCTTGTCTAATGTCGAGTACCGTGCTAGTAAGTCACTAATTGATGATTTTATGATGACATGTAGTACATTGGACTTCCGAAATTCAAATGTTGGCGATGTATCTATATCTGATGTTTGAGTCATAAGTGATGAAAGCCATTGATGGTCAGCTTCTTGCAGATACGGTGGACCAGACCACCAGAGTGGATGATTGACAAGTTCGGATGGAAACAACCAACGTGAAGCGCAATCGACTGGGTTTATTGTGTGGGAACATAACGCCAAATAGATGGTGACGTCAATTCCTGAATTTGGCTTGTACAATTTGCGATAAATGTTGCACAACGATGGGGTGAAGATTGGATCTATACCAGTGCAGTTGTCGAATCTGTCCATGCGTGTTGTTCATCAATTTTGAGACGACCAGCGTAGGTGTTGACGACGAAATTTAGTAATCTGGCAGCCAAAACGGCTCCACATAATTCGAGTCTTGGAATCGTACATCGTTTCAAAGGAGCTACTTTAGATTTTCCAGCAACCAGATGGCAATACACTGATGTTGGTGTCTCAACTCTCAAGTAGACAGCAGCAGCATAACCCTTTTCTGAACTATCCGAAAATGCGTGGAGTTGTACAGAACAGGCTTGGTCATAAGTTAATCGGCGACGAACCGAGAGATCTGCGATTAGATGAAGTTCAGAATGATATCGAGACCAGAGCTGTGCGATTTCAATAGAGACAGGATCATCCCAGCCAACACCATCAGTCCAGAGTCGCTGCATCAGATGTTTTGAGAACAACGTGATTGGTGACAGAATTCCTAGTGGGTCAAATATTCGTGCTATGTCTGAAAGTATCGAGCGTTTTGTTGGATTTTTTGTCATGGAATGGATTTTGAATGAAAACGTGTCAGATGATGGATCCCAGTTAAGACCAAGGAGCTTCAAGGCGGGGTCTTCACTAGCGTCAAAAAGCATTAACGGAGACATCACATGAGTATCCTCAGGAACGGCATATAAAATTTCCCTGCAGTTACTTGCCCACTTGCGGAGTTCGAATTTTGCCCGTGAACATAGCTGAATGAGTTCCTGTTGACATTCGAGAGCTTCTTGTACAGAATTAGCTCCAGTGAGGACATCATCAACAAAGGTATCATTGAGCAGAATTGCAGCAGCACGGGTCGACTGAGCGCCATCAACCATGGCCAACTCACGAATTGTGCGTAACGCTTGATATGGAGCTGCTGAAGTACCATATGTCACGGTGCAGAGCCTATATTCGTCAATTTTAGAAGTAGGTGAAAATCGCCATAGTATACGTTGATAATCTCTATCATCAGGATGGACGAGTATTAGCCGATACATTTGTTTGATATCGGTGACAAACAAATATTTCCATAGACGTGCTCGTAACAATACAATTTGGATATCGGGCTGGAGCTTCGGCCCAGTGTACATGCTCTCATTGAGTGAGGTACCCGCGGTTGTTTTAGCTGAAGCATTGAACACAACACGGAGTTTTGTCGTCTTACTGTCGGGCCTCAATACGCAGTGATGAGGTATGTAGTATTTGTGCGGTGTATCAAAGGTTGATGGAGGGATTAATTCCATGTGTCCGGTAGATAAGTAATCCTGCATAAAATCAATATATTGTTGACGAAGATCTGGATTTTTATCTAATCGTTGTTCTAGAGCCTTGAAACGTTGCAGAGCGAATGTTTTTGAGTCACCAAGTAAAGGAGAAGGCTGTCGAAACGGAAGCCTTACCATAAATCGTCCAGATGCGAGCCGAGTAGTTGTGGTGTTATAAAAGGTTTCGGCCTTGATATCATCAGAACTCAAATGATGGACAGACGGTAGTTCTTCAAGCTCCCAAAATGCTTTCAAAGTGTTGTCAAGTGGTTCAGAGGTACATAAGCATAAGGTGATTGAATTGGTTTGATCATGGGAATGGACAGGTCCCAATAGGATCCAACCAAACAATGTTTCAATGGCCATAGGTTCGCCACACTCTCCAGAAATTTTTCCGTCAAGCAACAGTGAAGGCAAGATATCGGCACCGAGCAGAATGTCAACTTCTCCTGGAGTGTGATACGACGGATCAGCTAGCGGCAGATTTGCAATGTGTGACCATTTCCCTGGAACTATTTGTTGCTGAGGTGTACATTCAGTAATTGTTGGGACAATCAGTGCTTCAACATGAACCGATGGAGTTGAACGACCACTAGGAGAGATGACGATTGTGGATTTGCCACGAACTGGAGCGCTTGTGTTGCTATTAAATGTAGATATAATAGTAGATGAGTGACTTCGACGAAGCTTTAGTGAACAAACGGATTTTTCTGTTATAAAGCTAGCCTGAGAACCACTATCTATCAGAGCACGAAGTGACTGACGAGAGCCATCCAAGGCCAGAACGTCCAAACGTACAGTAGAAAGAAGTACTGTTGTTTTTGGTTGACCTCTAACAATCATTGAGGTAACATTTGAATTATTTTCTTGACGATCTGAGGTTGACGGAAGTAGTTTTGATTGCACGACAGAGATAGCACCAAAATGTAATAAAGTATGATGCGACTTCTGGCAAGTTTGGCATTTATACTTTGATGGACATGTGATAGACGAGTGCCCAGGTCCAAGACAGTTAATACAAAGGTGGTGTAATTTTGCCAATTTAAATCGCTCGTTTGGGACTTGGTCACTAAACAATGGACACTTTCGAATTGAATGCGATTTTTTACACAATGGACAGCTTATTGGGGCAGATTGACTTGCCGTAGCAGACAAAACCTTTTGATGTGATCCATAACGTGGCTTGGAATGACTTGGTTGAGCTTGAGAAGTCGGAATGGATTGCTTTTTTGACGGATTGGCAGAACTTTGTGGAAGGACTTCTGCAGAGCGGACGTGGCTACGCAAAAAATCGACAAACTCACTAACCTGTGGATTGTGTTTATCACCAACAATGTGTTCCCAACGAGCACGAAGTTCAAAGTCGAGATGATTTTCAAAAATATGTACTAATATTGGACTCCATTGACGGGTGACAAATTCAAGATTATCCAATGCTGAGGTATGTTCTAGGATAGTGTTGATTGACTTCTTTATTGAAGAAGCATCATCCCACTTCACGGTATGAGGTTTTAGAAGTGCTTCCAAATGAGTCCTGGCCAAGTCTCGTTTATTTCCGTATCTCGAACGCAAGATATTCCAGGCACTGTGGTAATTTCCTGACGTGATTGTAAGGTGTGAAACTAAAGAAAGTGCTTCTCCCTCTAGAGACGTTTTCAAATATTCGAATCTCTCTACGTCTGGTAATTCAGGAGCGTGAGATAGAATGGATTGAAATAGGTCTTCGAATCCTTGCCATTCAACTATATTGCCAGAAAAGGTTGGAAATTTGCGTTTGGGCAGTTGGAACATTGACATATTGTTGAGACCAGAAGATTGATTCAAAGCGGAAGTATTAGACGGTGTAGAGCTCAATGAAAGTGAATGGACATCAGCGAAAGCGGCGAGTTCATAGTACATGGTGTCAAAAGATTCAATCAGTTTACTACTGCATTGATTGTCGGTAACGTCAATTGGAGCCGTCTTTTGACCAACAGCTGATTCCATGATTTGTATGTCATCTTCAACATGTTGACGAATATCCACAAGTTCGCTCAGCATTTGTCGTATCTTGGCACGCTTACCGGCATTTGTTTTGTCATTATTGAAATCAATTGAAGCCTTGACGAAAGTTGTAGTTCGAGAAATTACACGAATCACTCTTGCTTTGGCATCGATGTAGCCAATTGAAGCAGGCATTGCCATTATGCTTGTTTATGGGATAGAAAATTCTAAATGATACTGTAGTTTCGACGACAAGAATGGTATTACGAACTCGGGAAACGAGTCCGTTGAGAGAACTACAGTAATCAGTTTCGTTAGGTTAACAAACAAAAAACAGCTTACCAAATCGATAATAGAATGTGGACTGTATGTGTAGAGATGGCTGGTTTGTTTTTCACGATGATCCGGCCCGAAGAACCAAAAAATGTTAGAACGATACAATGAAAAGAAACGAAAAAGAAAACACTCTGAGTTTTTAAAGTTTAACTATATTATAACAAAAACAAAGATGCGGAAGACGCTACACGACACCACGACACGACGGAGCACGACAGGGGAGGGGGCTTATCGAACGGTGTGTCGACCGATGCAATGCCGGAATTACTCTGACTAAACACGCATACTCTTATTGTTTTCTTATATTTATCTTATATTCTTTATATTATTGTTTTCGTTGCGTGGATAATTTGTTATCTTATTATTGTATGCGCTGTGCGCGATAAGTGCAGGTGTTTGTATTTTCCATGCATGTTATCTGAATTATGATTTGGGTAATATGCGTGGAGGATTATGGACATTTGCACTAATCCCGAAAATTGTACGTCTATCGGCAGTTAACGATTGGGTTTTTCGTGCCTTTTGTCACAGAACACGAGACCGAATTGGTGTAATCACTGATTCACCAGGTATCTTCTCATGTTTCTGTCACAGAACACGGGACCGACCCGATGTAATTGCCGATAGACCGGGTATAAAAGGCCCCACGACACGACCATCAATACCATTCTCCGTCTTTTCGACTTTGTAGTAAGACCCCACCCGGGCAGACTTGCGCAAATAGGAAAAGCGGCCTCCCAGACCTCACTTATCGAACGGTTTGTGACTCGGTCAATGGTGCAATAGTTGGAGTTATTCTGGCATTACATCGATCAGTCACCTACCCTGTGGTGCAATAGTCAGAGTAATTCCGGCATTGCATCGGTCGACACACCGTTCGATAAGCCCCCTCCCCTGTCGTGCTCCATCGTGTCGTGGCGTCGTGTAGCGTCTTCCGCACCTTTGTTTTGTTATAATTTAGTTAAACTTTAAAACTCAGAGTATTTTCTTTTTCGTTTCTTTTCTTTGTATCGTTCTATCACTGACCAACAATTTAAATAATTTACTGGTCGAAACATGTTAAGTTTTGTCTTTATGAAAAAGGATATATTATAGATATTCTGTGACTACGTTATTGTCTACTGTAGTTCATTTGTAGTTCTGGTCTAAAATCTAGATGAACACCAGGTTACACAACACAAAATAAAACATTTTACAATTTGTTTTAAAGTTTTTATTTTAAAGTTTTGTGAAAGTTTTATAATAATTAAACATGGAAAACCGACACAGTTATGTTTGGGCTCATTTTACAATTATTGATGCAACATTTTCAAAATGTGATATACGAGTATGTAAAAAAAATTACTCTTACAAATCAACACTGACAAATTAAAAAAAACATTTAAAAAGTTGCCATTTAATATCATGTGAACAAAATCAAATAAGTCAAAATCAAGTAAGTTATAATCTTAAACAATATTGTTTTATTTAATTTAAATAAATAACTGTATACATTAATATTAAATTATATTCAAAAGGGAACTAGCAACCAAAATGTTGATGATCCAGATGGCAGAAATAGTTCTTCATCGACTGCACAGAATAATACTACACCACAAAGTCAATCTGCAGTTTCTTACATTCTTCAAATTCAAAATCAACCAAGTAACCGTAAACAAACTCGCATACATAATTTTATTCCTAAAAAAATGACAATTGATAGTAAAAAAAAAATTGATGGCGTACTCCTTAAATTATTTACAAAAGATTACCAGGTCCGTCAGCATGGCACCCCGAATTCAAAATTTCGACCTCAAACCTTTTTAGATAATTAGTAACTAATTTGTAACAATTTGTAACGAAAAAATCGGAATTTGTAACCCAAAAATTACCCCCGAAATCGGCGTTTTCGAATCTCGGGGTGCTGGACTGACTCACTTAATATATAACATGTAATAACGACATTGTAAATGTATATTTGTTTGAAAAAACTAAAATGTGTGAATAGTTTTATTATATTTCTTATTCTTTAAGTCGTACATTCTTAGAAAATCATCTATTCAAACTAGGAAAATATGTTTTTTAATTTATCATAACAACATAAGTTATACTATTCTTAGTTTATCATAAAAAATACTATAATAAATAGGACATGCTGTGCCTAGTGAACCCCGACTGCGAACATCTAATGTTCTGTCCAGTAAATAACTTAAATTTTTCTCTAATGTTCTGGCATTAATTAGGTAATTGACTCAAAGTATTGTTATATTGTTAGATTAATATTTACAGTTGTGGGGTGGGAGTTATACAGGGGCGGTGCAACTCGTTTGCGTACAATCCAAATTTTTACCTAAATATCGTTAATTCGTTTGCGCACAACATAATCACTGAGTAACAAACATACTGATAATTACATCAATATGTGGAAAAATTTACATTATATATATTCAAATTACTGGTAATATAATAAATTTAAGAATTTTTTATATCGGCTTCGTAAAATATGTGCATAATGCAGTATTGCAAATTTTCCCTAACTGAAAAATCACGTGTTGTAACTTTAATTCAGTCCAAAATTGGTTTAGACATATTCAACAACATAAATTATTATCGAGCGAGTACTTAATTAATGACTCTGAAGTTGGCAAATGGATGAAATTTTTTTTGGATTAAATTATTTTCCCCCTAACGTAGTTTCTTATGGATTTTGTGATCTTATGTCGATAGCACCAAGTACTAAGTAACTAAGTCTAGTACTATTTCTAAATTTTCCGATTATATTTTAGAAAATTACGTAACATCGGACAGCAGTTTTCCTTCTACATTATAGGCTTGTGAACCTACTATAAGAATCCTAAGAATACTAATGGTGCAGAAAGTAATCACTGACAATATAACTGCAGTCAATTTTACATTGGTTCATCCGCACATACATCAAGTAGTCGACGTCATTATTGGAATTCAAAGTGACACTGATTTAAAAATTAATTCAAATTGAATTATTCAATAAACAATAAAATCATAAACTTCAAAATAAAAGAGATACAAATGGAATACATTTGGAATTAATATAAAAATAATATTATTAATCGTTTAACTTTCATGAAAAAAAACCGGACTTAAATGCTACCAGTCAAAATTAGTATAATTCTATAACTAATAGACAACTATTATTACTCATTAAATCTACAATGCATGTTTTTTAATTTTTGTAATATTAAAATCACATTTATATTAGATACCTGAAGGTTATGGAATTTATTAAACACGTGTGCTATAATTATAAAATAAATTATTAAATATCCATATCATTTTTTATTAATTGTGTAAATTAATAACACAATATAACTTTTATTGTTGTACTTTTTTACTTAATTCAATATATACATTTTTAAATTAATAATTGACAATATTTTTTACGCTTACATAATATAATACAATCTTTGACGTTATTATTATTATTACTTTTATCTATTTATTATATTGTTATATCTTATTCTTGCCAATATCTGGTCGATCGATGTTAAATTATATAATAAATAATTAGACGTGCAAAATAATTTGATCTTAATTTATATATAATTAATATATTTATTTTATTTTATACAGTATATTAATAAGTCATAATTAAATAAAAGAAGGGAAATGTGCGCAAAGGAGTCGCGCCCAAAAATTGGCGTACAAACATTTACAATTAATAATTTATAAAATCTAATATATATTACATTTTTAACTAGGTACGCAATTTATAAAAATGACAGTCTTCATTCTGTAAATATGGAAAGGGAAATGGTACACGTGTCGTATGCTATCTACGGTCGATTTATAGGTGTTGTATGGGACGTATCCGAGTTGGGTCCAAGATAACATTTATGATAAAGGTAAACAACTAATTGGGTCCGTCTATAAAAATGATAACATACTAATTGGGTCCGATTATAAAAACGATAACATACTAATTGGGTCCGATTGAAAAAACTGTAACTTACAATTATTGATATATGATATTGTCAAAAATAATGAAATTAACCCATATATGTATAAAAATATATAGCCAATATTCACTCAATAGCAGTATTCCAGATGTTAAATATTATACAATGTCAGTATAACTTGCTATTCCAATCCAGCTGTACACTTGAACCTACTTTCTGTTAAAATGGAAAATTTTAAATTAATGTTTAGTGAAAAAGGAAAACGCGTGTACGTTACACCTGACGGATTTAAATTTTCATTTCACAAGACTCTATCAAACGATGTTGAACGATGGCGCTGCGTACAAAGATCTTGTAAGTGTTTTTTTAAATATAAAAATAATGTATTGATCGACGAGTCATTATCACATAATCACGCATGTACTGAAGAAAGCATACTACTTAGACAAGCGATTAGTAATAGTGCCAAAAGAAAAGGCTTAGAAGATATTTGCGAAAGGCCTTCTAAAATATTGCAACGTGAATTAAAAAATGATGATCTCAATTTAACGCATAATGATTGTAATCTAATTCGAAAAAATATTTATAATGCTAGAAAAGCTATACAACCAAAAATTCCGAAAAATATTGACGATGTTCATAATGTTCTAAATGATTTAAAACTAACAACGAATCGAGATGAGCAATTTTTATTAGTTAATGATAAAGTTAGTAATATTATAATTTTCTCCACAGTAGAAAACTTAAAATTATTATGCTCGAAAAATATTATTTATGTAGATGGAACATTCAAAAGTGTCCCGAAGATGTTTACTCAAATGTTTACAATCCACACAATGCATAACAACCTTTACATTCCTTTAATTTTTTGCTTACTCAAAGATAAAAACACTCAAACATATGCACAAATTTTTCAGTTATTAGTCGACGAATGTATTAAGATTAATTTAATTTTTAAACCAGAATTCATATATGCAGATTTCGAGAACGCAATTCATTTAGGTGCTCTTTCCACATGGCCAGAAATTAATATTAAAGGCTGTCGGTTTCACATTGCACAAAGTTGGTGGAGAAAAATACAAACTTTAGGACTTAGTAATGAATATAAACAAGATTCTGAACAAGGTAAATACTTGAAATATTTTTTTGGATTACCATTCTTAAAGCCTGAGGAAGTTGCGGATTGTTTTATAGAAGATCTAATGTCTATTCAGCCAAGTGATCAACGAATACAAGAATTTACAGATTATATATTAAATAACTATATTGACTCAGAAGCAATTTTCCCCCCTAATATTTGGGCAGACTTCAAATCATCAACAATGAGAACGACAAATGCCTGTGAGTCTTTCCACGCTCATTTCAATTCAAAATTCTATTCAGCAAAGCCTAACTTATATCAATTTATCGAAGTCTTGAAAACTGTACAAATCGATAATTACATAAAAATTAGAAGTGGGCAGAACAAAAGGAAAATTATATTATTAAAAGAAAATTTTATTGAAGAAAAAATGATGGAAAAAATGTTGAATAAAATAAATCGTTTTGAATTCGTAAAAGCTCTTTCGTTTAAATTTTTACCAACTATATGAATATTATAAAATTTTTTAACATTTTATACTTTATAACTACTAATATTAACATTTTAACATTTTTTGTATTATTGTAAAAAAAATATTTTTAATCATACCTGTGTTCTAATTTATAGATCACTGACAGTCCTAAGTCTGTAAAAATGAGAAGGAAAATGTTTTTTTGCTAGGACCCAACTAGTGTAACACCCAAAAAAATCCCGGACCCAACTAGTGTGGTACCTAAAAACCACCGGGACCTAACTAGGTTAAATAAGGGTATTTCGGACCCAACTAGTAAACGCCGGTTGTATGCTATCTACATTATTAAAATTATCTACACATTTTCCCATCCTATTTTTAATACATTACCAATTACGAAATGATTGTATTCGTATTATGTTGTGTCGTCTAGTATGTGTTCGGTGCTTAATAAACGATAAACGTATTTGTATTTTTGTGTTTATTTGAGTTTTATGAAAATGAGTAATTTAGGTGATTTATACAGAAATATTATTTTTAACGACGAATCTTGTGTCAAATTTTTAAAAGAACGTGGGTTATTGCCGAATTCAAATGTATGTACTAAATTAAATGCTACGGGTGAAGTGTGTGGTGATGACATGAAAGAAACATTAAAAAATAGTCGAAAACGAGATGCAACTGGTCAATTAGTTAAAACCAAATACATGAGATGCCAAACAAGAGGTTGTCAAAAATGGCAATCAATACGTTCCCAAAATCCATTTTTTACCTACGTGGATAAAAATGGAAAAAATAAAAGTGGTTTGAGCTTATGTGAAATTATTGAACTTGTTTGGTGCTGGGTAAATAAATTTAAAGTTGCACAAACCGAAAAAATAACTGGCAGAGGTCATCATACAGTCTCGGATTGGTACAATCTATGTCGAGATGTGGTGGCAAAACAATTTAAAAAACGTGGAAAAATGGGTGGAAAAGGATTAATAGTACAAATAGACGAATCTATTTTTCAAGGGAAACGTAAGTACAACAGAGGAAGACTTCGCCTTGGAGATTGTAAACCTGTTAATAATGAAGATACAGATGGTAATACTACCGATACTTCCGAGGATAATTCTAACGAAGAAAATCAAAACTATGATACTAATCGAAATTATGGTAGCCGAGTTCAAGGACCTTGGGTGTTTGGTATGTGCTGTTTGCGTGAAGATGGAATTTTGGAACGCCGTTTTTTTATAGTCAATAAGAGGGATCGAGACACATTATTACCAATAATAATTCAAGAAATAGAACCAGGATCAACAGTTCATTCAGATGAGTGGAGAGCATACAGCACTTTAAAAAATCACGGTTTTCTTCATCAAACTGTCAACCATAGTAAGAACTTCATAGATCCGCATACAGGTGCTAAAACTCAAACAATTGAGTGTTTATGGAGACACCTAAAGGTCAACTATAATATAAGATCACGTGGTGCAACAAACTTACTCGACAGACAATTACAGGAAGAATGGTGGCGTTCAGTGAATCCAACCAATACGTTCGAAAGTTTTTTGAGAGACATAAAGGATACATTTTTATAAATCTATCATAATTTCAATGACAATTGTAAAACTACAAGCTCTGATAAAATTATTTAGGTAAGGTGAGCATACATTTTTTTCGCGTAGATAGCATACGACACAAGTATTAATTTTTGTAGATAGCATACGCGGTAGATAGCATACGACACGTGTACAGGAAATATAGAATATTACATTAATATTATTGGCAGAATGTAACTGCAGTACTGTGCATGTCGCGCCCGAGAAAATTTCGGTATTGTCGTGAAAATTAATGAGCTGTTCAGAACCGTATTCCATACCATTTGTAGGTGTGTATTACCGCATACGGGGATGTTGAAGTACGGCGTGTATTGTCGGTTTTGTGTAATCGGTAAATCAACGATTTTGGTACCTTCGTAAATGCGGTCATACCTTATACCTTAGTGTGATATGCCAGAGTACAATTGTAGGACCGTATTTACGAAAGACAATAGTAAATGTTAATTTACTGAATTACCATAAAACTGGGTAATACACATAAACATCAATAGTAATATTAATATTTGAAATATTTCTCACGACGATAAAATTTCTCTGCATTTGTCATACAGCAGACCCATTCTGATTAACAACATTAATGTATTATTCTTATAACGTATGTATCTGCAAGTAATATAAATGATAATATCTACGCGAAAATGCTGTATACAATATTTTATCGAAACCTTCATTTTGTGTTAGTATGATAGATTTAAAATAACCTCATCTCTCTGCTAATTTTCCTACATTCTTCTATTATTGTAAATAACTGTTACCACGTAATCTTCTATTATAGTTGACCTTTGGTGTCTCCACCAGCCTTCAATTATTTGATTTTAGCACTACCAACCGGATACCTAGTTCTTCTGATTGTTGATTTGATGAAAACATTGTTTAAGATGTATGCTCTCCTCTCTGGTCCTGATTCTATTTCTTGGTGACCAATGACAATAATGTCTCATCCTAACAACCATTTATAAAACGGCATTATTCCATCTTCACAAACTTAACATAACTGCCAGATACAACTCAACACCACCTTCATTAATATCATAATTTTGATACCACTAATTAGAAGCGTAATCAACCTTCATCACTTCTTCATTATTGTGAGTCTCAGGCAATCTCCTCTGACCCGCAGTCTATTCTTACTATTATTAATCCTTTCTGCGTTTTGTGTTCTGCCACATCGCATAAACAATCGAACATATATTATTTCTGCCATTATTACAACTGCTTTTCAAACTGAATTCAATATTTCCATAACTCAAACACTATTTCAGTACGTAGTAAAATAATTTGAACATGATGATGCCATTTAACCTCTTAATAATCTTCATGTATTTGGTTTAACTAGTGATATTACGTCTCATTCATTAATTTTAATGTTTCTTTCATGTCTCTTTACCTTTCACCCGTAACCCCAAACGCATTGAACTAAACAATTCTTTGACCCGACTTCTTATATTATTTCTATTATAAATACTAAACCTTTCATTTCATAAAACTCAAATATACAAAACTACAAACTCGTTATCATTTATTAGCATTAAACGACTTACAACATCATTCTATATTTCATGGTAACAAAATATTTACAATAATATTGAAATACACTAATTGGTCAACTCTACTATTTATAGTTGATACGGTGTTTCGTACCCTTATTGAGTCGAATTTTAATTGTA
>NW_020271187.1:0-23542 GCF_002803265.2 Melanaphis sacchari
TTTTTGTATACTGAAACCGCACTGGCTCCGACCCCCTTAATTAATAAAAATTTTCCAATAAGGATAACGGTATAATAGGTACTAGTTTCCTAACGGAAAATAATTCGATAATAAATTTAGCAAATAAGACATTAGAAATTAACATTAACGATAAGAGTATAGTATTAAAACCTAGAACAGAACCATTGTATCTATACCTATACTGCCCTGCTAAGCAAAAGTGCCGTAAAACTCAATTTCTTATTTTTGAGAAAAATGAATGTTTGTTTTTTTAATTTTATTATAACTTTATTATTTGTTATCCCAATTAATTTAGTATAAAACATATTCACCTTTATAGTTTTTTTGACGAGGAATGCAATGAAATAATAAAATAAAACCAGTGGCGCCGAACATGTATGGCAAGTGGGGTAAATACCTCAGAACTTTTTTAGGGGGTGGGTGGGTGGGTCGGGACTCGTGAATGATGGCTTTTATTATTTAATATTATTGTATTAAATAGTTTACAGACAACAGATAAACAAGAGTGTAAGACTCAGCTTTAGTCGAGAGACAGTTAATGCTGTAAGTAGTATGCGCTGTAGGCACTAATCACTAATAAAGTAATAAATAAGTAATGACTAATAAGACGTAATAACTAATACCCTGCGGCCTGCACCGACGCATGATAACCAGTCACCCATTCTACTACCACCCGCCTAATCATAACGCATTATGCCCGATAGTGGGAGTGCACGTTCTGTCGTTGAACAGTAATATTACTGCAGAAGCGGCTATTTTTAGAAAACAAATTGGAATTATTTAAAAATAATATGAAATATATTATATTAATATCACAGTCCATACTCTATGGTATAAACTATTTTGTGATAAATATAATGAAACGACTAACCACTAACGAGACAAAAATAATTTGTTTGGGCATTAGGAGTCTTGTACTCTTGTGCAATAGTTGTATACTTGTATGGTTAAATGGTTACAACTTAAAAAGTATATTTACTCGTGTTCTTGATTCGCAACTCTCATGCCTGTTATTTTTCGTTATTTTTCTAATAATAAAAATATATATTATTAATATATTAAGTTATTAAGTATGAATTTGACGTGTGAGTTTTGTCGACGTGATCGAAATAATCAAAATGATACAAATTGGAAAAGACACATCGAATCATGTCAAAAAAAAAAATAAAAGACAAAAAGTTAATTTGGATGGATTTTTTAAAAAAACAAATAAAATCTCTACCTGTAAGTATTCTTCAATTAAATAAAAACTTTAAATTCTCTGTAAATTCATGTACCTTATTACCTTAATACTTTTATAAGAATAAAATAATATTTATTTAAATTATTTAAGCTGTTCAACGAAGTGACATGATGGTTAA
Organism: Melanaphis sacchari; assembly: GCF_002803265.2. NCBI lineage: Eukaryota > Metazoa > Arthropoda > Insecta > Hemiptera > Aphididae > Melanaphis > Melanaphis sacchari. The sequence goes on from NW_020271187.1 coordinate 1,383, forward strand.
CGTAGATGCCTCTTCACCGTCTTCGAGCACAGTTAAAACATCCAGTATGTACATTTTATTCTTGTTTTTAGTGTTCATTAGTGTTTTTATTTCCCTCTGTTAATATATTAATTCTGACTTTAAAATAAATTAGTATGCTATGTCACTGTATTACTGTATGTATAATCATGTTAAATTTATATTTTAAAGTTGATAAACTAGAATTGTCGTGCAAAAATTCAACTACAGCTATATCCAGTCCCAGTGAAAATTTAAGTCAGATGCAATATATTGCTTCATCTGAATTGAGCACAAATCATTTTGATTCAGGTTATTATATTATACTAATTATATAGGTACCAATATATCTACATCATTATATTTATGTTCTGTAATTTAGATAAAAGTGTATTAAAAAAAATAAATATACAAATTATTCCTGCAGATAAACTAGTAGAATTGGACAGTTTCGATAAAAATAAAAGCAATGATGAAAATATATAGATGGATGAAAAAAGTGAAGCACCATCTCCAACAACTGATCACGGTTAGTAAATGGTTTGTTTATAATCAAACTGACATATTTTGAATTTGAAATATAACCATAGATAGCAAGATATATTAATGTTTTGAATATCAATAATATATTATCTGTGTGTATTTCATAGAAAATTAACTAATTAAAAAGTTATTTTTTTAAAATTTTTCAAGTTGACTATTTAGTATATTCTCTAATCAACTTAATTTTTAATAACCAAACTAGTTAATGGATCTATAGTAATTAATTTGATTTATCCAGTTGATATGTAAAATAATTAGTGAAGTTAAAATCATATTTTTAGCTTATACGTAGGTGTGTAATAAGAAAGAATAATATAAGATGCATTTTTGTAAAAATAATTTATTATTATAAGTGCACTATCACTATATGTAGCACCCAAATGACAATTATAAACAAATAAGTTATTTTATTTTTAACTGAGTTAAGTTAATCATTTTAAACTTTTAGAGAAAAATATATTATTTGTTAACTATTAATGTTGACTTAACTTAAATAATCTAAGTAATTTGTTTCATAAGTTTGCCTATTTTCGGTGTATTTTATATTTTAGTTTTAGTATAAAATACTATACATCTATACCTATGTATTTTTGTATACTATAGATCATCAATTACTTTCAAATGATCTTACCAAAATTTCTGTTGATGATATATTGACAGAGAAAGAAGTCGAAGGACCAATACCGTCTCCAACAACTGATTATGGTTAGTAACTGGCTTTGTTTAAATCAAACTGATTATATTTTGAACTCAAGCTATTGATAGCAAGAGAGTTTAATATTTTGAATGTCAATATATTATAATTATTATATGTGTATATGCTTTTTATGTTTGTTTTAAAAACATAATATAACATAGCAAACTATACATTCTGAATAATTAATTTAATTGTTATGTTTAATATAATACCTAGTGAATTGAACTCATGTATTCCTGGTTAGTGATTGACCATTTATGCTTTTATTAATGCATGCATATTTTGTTTTAAGGACAAAGTGATTCAAGAACAGAGAACGATCCTGTAAGATTTTCAAATACAAACAAAAGATTAAGTTTTGAAGAGAAAAAGTATATTTTAAACTTGGGTGCTTCTCAACCAACATCTCAGCAGATGCCATTCCAGAAATTCCCAAAAACTAACAAATACAGTTTCCATCCTCAGTGGTACACTAGAACTTTGCCTGATGGATCTATAGGATACCGTAAATGGTTATCATATTCAATTTCATATGACAAAGTATTTTGCCTTTATTGCATGTTATTCGGTAAATCTCCTAAGAAAGCATGGGTTTATGATGGTGTTTCTCGTTGGAAGGATGGAAACCATATGTTAACATTCCATGAAACTTCATCTATACACATAGCTGCATCAATTGATGCAACTATACATGAGAAATGTTCCCCAATATTACCAGCATTAGAAGAAAAAAAGAAAATTGATGTTCAAACTAACAGAGTAGTTGTCAAACAACTGATAGATATTACGCTATTTTTAGGAAAACATGGACTTGCGTTTAGAGGCCATAAAGAAAAGTGGACAGATTCTGTCCGTGGAAATTTTAAAGATCTAGTTATTTTATTAGCCGAATATTCACCTGTATTGTCGTCATATATTACTCTTTTAAAAGATAAGGGAAAATCTATGACATCATTAATATCATGGCAACGACAAAATCAGTTGATTGATGCTATTTCAAATTCAATAAACAATTCGATCTTACAAGAAGTTAAAAATGCTTGTGTTTTCAGCATATCTATTGATACAACATTTGACATATCTAGACAAGAACAGGTGTCTTTCATAGTGCGTTATGTTGATGAAAGCAATGGTATGATCTATGAACGTTTACTTGCAATGTGTTCTACTGCATCTACTAAAAGTGAAACACTATTTAATATCTTCAAAGAAGTTTTTAATAAAACTTGCCTTGATTGGAAAAAAAACCTTATAGGACAGTCATATGATGGTGCAGCTAATATGAGGGGCGAGTATAATGGCTTACAAGTTAAAATTAAAAATGAAAATCCCCATGCTGTTTATATTTGGTGTTGGGCTCATCGTCTGAATTTGGTAGTGGAACAAGGTGTTGCAAGTTGCCTTGAAGCAGTTGATTTCTTTGGAATTTTGGGAAAAGTCTTTGATTTTATATGTAGCAGTAAAAATCGTGTTTTTCTTTTTGATAAAAATCAAAAAATGCGTAATCCCAAATTACCAGTTTGTCGTTTGAAACGTGTAACTACTACTAGATGGAGTAGCCACTCTACAGCTTTAGGTACAATTTTACTGACTTGGGAATCTTTAGTTGATACACTGGAAGATATCTGGACATCAGAAGCTTCATCAGATGCATCATCATTTCTTTCATATTTTCAATCTGAACGATTTCTGTATACATGTTTTTTATTTAAACATATTTTTTCCATACTTGATCCATTAAGCAAAACCTTCCAAGCAAAAGATGTAGATCTTATCACAGCAACATCAATGATAAGATCTAAAAAAGAACAATTATTAAAGCTCCGCGAAGACTTTAAATCAATTGCTATTGAAGTGAAGCAATTCATTGAAAACCATAAAGATGAACATTTTACTCCTTTACCACAAAAACGAACAAGAAAAAGAAAAATGATGCCTGGAGAACAAGCAATAGATGAACCAATTTCTGACCCTTTGACTAATTTTAAGTATCACACTTTTTATGTAGTGCTTGATATCATATACAGTCAGATCAGTCAAAAATTTAATGAATCAACACTGTCTATATTTAAAGATTTATCACTAATAACTAAAAAAAGGATTTTAGAAATAAAAACGGATAATAAAAAATTACCTAGCGATGCCTTTGAAGGTGTAGCATCAATATATTCTAAGTATTTTAATGCAGAAATATTAAGGACAGAATTCATATGGCTTGTTAGTTGTTTTTCTGATTTAGAAAAAACCATTTGTCTTCCAAAATATCTTCATAAGAATAATAAAACACATTCTGATTCTGAATCCCATAATTCTGATTCAGAGTCTGATGAAGAATTAATTCTTAAAGACCATATTGAAGATTTTACTAATAGCAGCTCTCTTATTTATATATTTAAATTAATTTGCAGTTCAAATATCAGATTTACACTACCAAATATTTACATGCTGGTCAAAATTGCAGTGACATTACCTGTTTCCAGTGCTTCTACCGAACGCAGTTTCTCAAAACTTAAATTAGTAAAAACTAGATTGAGATCAACTATGGCTGAGTCTAGATTAGAAGGCTTAATGCGCATTGCATGCGAACAAGATATTGAAATTAACACTGATAGTGTTATAAATAATTTTGCGAAAAATAGTAGCCAGTTATTAAAATTATTAACTTAATTACCATTTATACTTATGAACTTACAGTGTAACCTGCTTTAATAAAACAATTATTTATGTATACTTAAACAGTTTATATTTTATGGATAAAAGCAAAATTTTAAATCTCTTTGTTGGTTAAATATCTATATTATTAAATTAATTAGGTGCAAAATGTCATTATCTTTCATAAGATAAAAAAAAATACTTTTAGGTGGTTGCAAGCCCGGATTAATTATATATTGGTCCTCTTACAGCTCAAACTAAAAACAAATTGTGTAACAAAATTTGTACAGTTGTATTTAATTACATAATTTTATACCATAAAAAAAATGACTAATAAATTAATAATTATGTAATATTATCATAGTAAGATCACACTATATTGGTTATTAAACTTTAAGATTTATAACTTAGATTTTTTGTGACTACCTATCTATATTATACTTATAAGTTATATAAACTTATAGTATACAGAGTATACTATATAATAAAGAACATCTATTTTATTATCATCTATGTTTGAAACTTAGGCATGTTCAAAACCTCCATTTTAATTTACACAAATTATTAAATATTCAAATATCAATTTAATATGTATCTTATATCTTAATATTAATAATTATTACTACTAATCACTATGAGTAATGAAACTTATGAAATTACAAACATTTATATTTATAATACAATTTTGAATATAAGAATTAAAAAAAATATTTTGTGGAAAGAGGTAGGCCATAGGCCCCAGGACCGTGTCGAGTGGTGCCCCCCCCCCCCCAGCATGGGTTGATGGGTAGGTGGTACCATCAAACAGGGTTTACCCCAGTGGTTTAAAAAAGGTTCGGCGCCACTGAATAAAACTTTTATCCATATGTTACATGAATAAAAGTTATTTTGATGTTATTACTTAGAGCCATAAGCCGTAAATATACCACTATTTACTAAATAAAAACGCCGTAAGTCAATTTTACGGCATTATTGCTTAATAATTATAATTGTCTATAGATATAATTACTTAAACTAATGGCCGTAAATAATTTTATATTTATAATGATAGATATAAGTATTGATAATGACATAATATTACATAAAATATAATAATTTTTAGTTATTGAAATAATTTTTCATATCAAATAGCATTTAAAAAAATTGTCAAAATTAAAATTACTAGCTTAGTTTAAATTATATTAACATATTTCTATTTTATATTAAAGTTTAAAAATGTACATTTTTAACTATGAACTGGTATATTTTCCCAAAACTGTTTCCTATTTTGTGGAATGACTTGTTTCAAATTGTTGAGAATGTCGTTTTTTTTTTTCTACAGGAATTCCACAAGGTCCTTTTAATGGTTCAGGTCTAGCCATTCCGGACATTTTCATTACATTTTTTTTTAAAAAATCTAGTTCTGAATATTCTTCTTCAAAATTACATTTTGTGTACAGAATAAATTTATCTCTAACAGCTTTTATAGATACGACATCTTTTAGTAAGACACGGTTTGTTGATTTACTTATTTTTTGTTGTGATTTATAATCTATCCATAAATAAAAATCAAAGTAATTCATAATTTTCAAATCTACTTTCGATTTATTTGCAGCTCCCACAGCTTTAACAAAATCTTCAAAGTCGTAAGTTTTTTTTGGTGCTTAAGAGATTGTTCAACTTGATGATGAAAACTATCTGCTGACATGAATGTATGTCCAGCTTCGAAAAAATTTAAAACAATTTCATTAGCGGAAATTTGATCAGAATTTATTATATAAACTAAAAATGATAGCAAACACCAGTTTTTGTTTTGGCTACTACAATTATCTAACCAAATTGTAATAGTATTTGCGTCACGATGATGAGAAAAAAAATTGAAAAAAGTGCTAATTAGATCTTCTTTCTTGCGACCACTAATTCCTTCATGCCACACACATGCAAATGGCTGTAAATTTCCTTTTTTCCCTAGAAGTACGAAGCTTTCATGGTATGCAACAATTCGCTTAATGAACAAAACTTTTTTAAAAGTGTCTAACCTAGGTAGCATTATTATTTTTTGCAAATCAACTGAAAAATAAATTGACTTTTCATCGTTATAGTTATTTTTGGCATGTTCTTGATATAATGATCTAGCAGCATTAGCTTTTTTTATGTGGGTTAAATAAGTCGCGCACACAGTACAATCAGGTACCATTTGGTCTTTAGAATGCTCGTGAATTTTGAGACTCTCACAAACCTCACATTCTTCGTGTCCAAGTTGAGTAAACGAGATATTTTTTTTTTTTTTACTTGATCTCTATAATATGCATATGAAATAAAAAAATCAGGTTCAGGATATTTTTCCAAAAAGTTCTGATGCATGAAATTTATTGTAACATCGCTTGGCAAGTATCGTACATTAGGCGCGTGTTCACGGCGATAGTGGGAAATTGTTGGATTGAACGATTCTATATGATTTTCCACTAAATCTAAATGTTTATATTTATTTACAGACAATTGTCTTCCACGACCATCGATATAAGGTTTAATTTTACCTTTAGGTGTAGATCTAAGGACATCTAATACCCTATCATTAGTTTTTTTAAAACCCAACGTACTTAAAAAGAATGGTTTACAAACTTGAATTCGTAAACCATCACTGTTTGTTAAAAAAAATTTAAACACATTTTTCCTTTTTGTAATTTCATTTTTAGAATTTTTATTAGTTTCGGAGCTTTCACAAGTGCTATGTACAAACGATCTTCTATCTTGCCAGTTCATTTCCCAATACTGATAATTAATATCCTTGCGTCTATTTTCAATTATATTTAAAATACATTTTAATCTACACATTTCTCTGTCACATCCTAGTTGTACTACATGATTTTTTTTTTGCTGTTCAATTTTTTTTTGTTTTCTGCTGGATATGCTGATCGCATATTTTTTCCTCTTCCTTACATCTCCAAATTTCGTATACATTTCTTCTTCTTCACTTATAGATATTTCATTCTCATTGCATTCAAAACCATCTTCAAAAACCACGGGTAATGAATTAATATCTAATGTCTCTGTATGCATCAAATCGTCTAAAAATTTCCGAATAATACTGAATAAATATAAATATTATAATATAATAATGTAGATAACAATTTAGAAACTATTAATATATACAATGCCGTTACTTCAGAAAAAAAATTGAATTGCTAAGCAATAACGCTGCAACTTGGGTAGAACATAGAAATATTAAGCAAAAATGCCGTATCTATCAAAATATTTACGGAGTTTATGCTTAGTAAATGTATGATACGGCGTTCTTACTTAGTAGTTCTAATTTTCTTCGTTACTTACGGCGTTTCTAAATAACGTTTTATGTGTTTGTAGCCTATCTAATGTGATTTTGGGGTTATTTTTTCTACAGAGAATGTGTTTACCGATCAGATGCCGTATCTATCTAATTTTTTTTTTTTTTTCGAGTTACGGCACTTTTTCTTAGCAGGGCAGTATAGCTGCAACGGACATAGAAAATAAGGACATTATAATTCATAAATAAGAAATAGTAGTAGGAGTTTTGTGGAAATATTATGGACACTGTACACAACAATGAAATACTGATAAGTGTGTTAAATATAATTGAGGCATCCGATATACTAAACTATGCAAACAATTACTTAATAGGGCGACATTCAATTATGCAATTATACCAATACCCAGGACTTATGAAGGGGGTTTAAAAAGAATGTGCATAATTATGAACGACCTATATATAAAAAAAAAGAGAAAAATAATATATTTTATAATAATTTAACTTACATTAACGTAAAATTTCCATAAGAACACTATGACCAAAGAGAATATATAATTTATGTACTTATATTTAAATTAATTTCAATTATGTATAAATATTTTGTAACAGGAAAAGATATATAAAAAAAAAAAATGTAAACATGATTAAGTGAAATCGTGTAAATTTTATAAGAAGCTGTTCTAACAATATATTTTAGTTAAAGGAACTACATAATTGTAACTGAAATGTTGTATTTTCAGGAATAGAAAATATGATTTAACTTTCATGTATGAAATAAGTGTGAGCACGATTGAAATCGTGTTAGTTTATTAAGAATTTATTTTTAAATGTAATTGCTAACAAGTAGCAAAAAATTATTTTATATAATCATAATCCAAAATACTAATACTAATATTAAGAGAAAATGTAACGAAAGAAAAAGAAAAAAAATGTGAAACCACTAACACCTAAAAATTAAGATAATACGCAAATTTTTAAGATTTCTGTTTCGTACAGAACATAAATCTTTTTTTTGGAAGGGAGGTGTTACGTACCGTGTTATTTCAACACATATACTATACGGAGAGGTGACGCATATACCGATGAGATAATATATTCAAACAATGTAGCACCAACGGATAGGGCGAACGCCTGCACATCGTGTTATTTAATATAATAATTAAGACTTGATCACACGTCCTGGACTTCTCAGAAATGATGAGTAAACGATAATGTTAACATTGTACTACTTAATATAACAATTAAGACTTGATCACACGTCTTGGATTTCTTGGAATCGATGAAATCGCAGGAAAGGCACCCAACTGAATAATATATTTAATTTAGAGAACTCCTTTAGGTCATCGGAAGTCGCCACCTCCCCAGTCACCACTCTTGACGGTTAACCATATATAAGGGAGACCGGGACGAGAGCTCAGGAGACGGTTAGGGATATTCGAGACGCTCAGAGGCAGGTCGTAACACCACTCACTCCATCTTGTGCTTGGACGCAACAATATTTAGCAAATACATATACACATATTATTATTATTTTACACTTATAAACAAACCCATTATATTGAATATGATTAACTCTATTACCAACACCTATTATTTTATGTTATATGTATATAAACATAACATAACTTTTTGTTGTACATAACAAACAACAATTACATATCATAAATTATTTTTGACACTTAAGTGCACTGTAGATTTGCTGTATCCGTTATTGTTACCATACTTTATATAGTACTTTTAGTTATTTCTTTTTGTCATCATCATCATCATCATAGTATATAACTTCAATAATATTGTTATTTTGTTAATATTGTTGCATCCCTTATGTCAACGTCGATTCATATATCAACGTAGAAATAGAAATACTAATGTTTGCTAGTTAAAAGATTAAGTCTTTATTTAATACAATTAACTCGTACAAGAATACAATTTTATAAGCACAAGATGGTGTGAGTGGTGTTACGACCTGCCTTATAATGAAGTCGTATAAGGTGTATATGAATGATATTCAATTTTCGTAATTTTAGAATCTGTTTCAAACCTCGAACTTATATCCAAAATATCGCTTTCAGGCATTCTGTTTCAATTTATAGCCTAACGCCTTTAAAATGTTTTTATTTTTCACTGTCAATTTTTTAACTTTACTTGATGTTGACGGTAATACTTTAGTCGAATGATTAGCTAGTCTAACCTGAAATAATGGGCTTATATTAAATTTTAATCCCAAGTCAAGATCCGTAACGTTTAATATGTAGTACAATTGTTAATGTCTCACAAAAATTATCGATTTAATTTAAATCTTGATCAACTAATTGAATAGTTATTGAATCAATATTTGTTTTGTTCAATTTATAATAAATAAGGTTTGGTGGTGATTGAACCACTTTTGTTCCAGTTTTCCCACTAGGGAAAAACTCGTAAATTGAATGAGTTTGAACGTGATTACTGAATGATCCTTGAGCAATATTACACATCACTTTTATACAGTTAATTGTGTTTAAATTCACAGCTTTTTCCGAATGATAAATATTATAATAAGATCCATAATATTTTCGGTTTCCAAACCCTAATACAGAGCCTATACTGTTTGGATCCGTAAAGTTTAGTTACATTTTATAACCGATCTAAAATCGATAGGATCAAGACTTACATCAAATGTTAAATCAATTTGATACTCATTATTGAAGTCTAAAATCGGTTGTTTAATTTTATTGTTAATATCTGTAATGTTATAATATCCTCTTGGGAAATTGAATGAAAAATAATAATCAAAAAACTCTATGTCTATCCTATTATTTGTTGAAATTATGTTTGGAAATGAATTGAACGTTTGTAAACATAATAAAGCTATTTCTGAGTCTTCATTAACGTTTAAAGACGGAAAATAATTTGTAGTCAATGTAGTATCATTCCCGGTTAAACTTAGAGTGATTGATTCATACATTGTAAAAATTTAAGACATAAATGTCCACAGTTAAATGAATTATAATTCTGATAATTTGAATAGTTATATATGATTTTGTTTCCTTTAAAATATTTTTGTAATTCAATTGGTGGAGGTAAATCACCAAAGCTGTCAAAGTATGTTACTTTATCCTTATTTTTATAAAACGCTACCCAATGACTTCCATCGCCTGAAGATATATCCAAGTTTAATATTCCACATTCAATTTTAAGCGGTTTTTTAGGTAAGTCGTCACGTGAAAAGATTCCACGGAAATGACTAATATTAAACTCTCCAACATATTTTATAATATCTTGAGATGAAAGTGGTCTATTAGGCAGCGTATTCATCAGTTTTTTTTTTCTTAACCTATTATTCTTCAGATATAATCCACTACCTTTTTTTCTTTTTGAATTTTGTATTGCATTATACACACTAGCACTTCCAGACAGTAAACTACTAAGTGCTGATAATCCTGCAAAAATAGGTACTAAGGGAATCGCACCTCCTGTCTGACCCGGTATCAAAATCTGTCTTTTACCACTATAATTTTTCTTAACCTTGCTTCTTTTTTCGCTGCTAATGAACTATTTTTTTTTCTGGCTTGTTTTTGTCTACTTTTATAACCCATCCCCATTTTTTGTTTAGCCTTCATCGCATTTGTTACCAAGTAAGCAACAATTTTCTCTTTTCGAGGAGTGTCTTTAGCTTTAAATCTTTCCCAAGAACGATTTTCTAACACTTTATCAGCTTTATGCCTTTCATTTAAATTTTTACTTTTCGCGTACACTAAGTCGTGATCGCGACAAGCGTTATCTAATGGGTTTATTCCTTTATCACCACGATCTATTCGCTTTTCTAATTTCGTACCAGGACCACAAAACTTATAACCAGGAATGTGAACTTCAAACGGAAGACTATATTTTAAATGTTGATACTCAAGTAATAAAAAAATTTTCAAGACACGGTCCGTTATTACCCGACACTATACGTGCTATTATAGTTGGTCCTAGTGGTTCGGGTAAAACAAATATAATTTATAACCTAATCACACGTGAAAACGGATTAAGATTTGAGAATATTTATTTATACTCTAAAACTTCTAATCAGGAAAAATATATTTTATTAAAAAAAATAATAGATGATATAAAGGGTGCTAATTTTTTTATATTCACAGACGCTGACAAAGTTATAAAACCAAATCTAACTAAAAAAAATTCTATCATTATATTCGATGATGTATCATGTGGCCCGCAATCGATTATAAGAGATTATTTCAGTATGGGTAGACATTCAGATGCTAGCTCTGTATTTTATTTAGCACAAACATATTCTAAAATTCCAAAACAATTGGTGAGAGATAACTCAAACTTTTTAATAATACTAAAACAGGATGACACAAATTTACGTCATAAATTTAATGATCATTCATCGGCAGATATGGATTTCTCAGAATTTCGGAAAATTTCTCATTTATGCTGGAATCATAATGATTACGGATTTATGATTATCGATAAAACACGTGAAATCAATAAAGGTAGATATAGATGTGGTTTTCATACTTTCATTAAAAAATAAAATAATTATATAAATATAGTTGTAATTTAGTTAACATCTACATAATATTGTTTTAAGTCGGAGGAAACAGTTATATTAAATTATTATTTCTAATACGTGCGTTACCCCAGCACCCCCACATACGATTTTCATTATTTTTTTTTTACCAATATTTAGTATGCAATTAGTATGAATTTGTATGACCATTTTTCAAATTTGTACGAATGTAGTTTTTGCCCCACAAGCAAAAAACAAGGGCGGTGCTGGAGAAACGTTTCCCCAGCACCCCCCCAAAGAGAACCGTTGGGGTCAGGGTAATTATTTCGGTCCCAACATTTAGTACGTAATTTGTATGAATTTGTATGCCCGTTTCCGAAATTCGTACGACCTTCCGTCCGAGTACAAATAGCGTTCCAATGATTCGGGCATTTCCCCAGCACCCCCCCAAAGAGAACCGTTGGGGTCAGGGTGATTATTTCGGTCCCAACATTTAGTACGTAATTTGTATGAATTTGTATGCCCGTTTCCGAAATTCGTACGACCTTCCGTCCAAGTACAAATAGCGTTCCAATGATTCGGGCATTTCCCCAGCATCCCCCTCCCCCCAAAGAGAACCGTTGGTAATAAATAATTGCGATTCTGGATGCTATATGTTTTTGAAACATAAAATGAAAAATCCACATGGGTTCGACACTTACTGTTTAAGTAAAATAAATAAATATTATTATAATACATTTCTATCTATTTAGATATATTATTATAATTTATTACTTTATTAGTGCTCGTAAGTTCTTGCATTTGCAAATTAATCTTGCAAATTTGTAATCAATGACATAAAATTCCATTTTAAGGTACCCTGGTTAAATATGTGATGTTTTATTTTGCATATTTTTGCTTATTTAGATGTTATTTGCCTATCTGGCATATTTATGCGTTTTATATTTTATTGGGCATATTTAGTGTATTTTTTGCCAAAATTTGATAAAATACGCAGTAACTAATTTTTTACACCGTTTAAAATATATGAAAATTGTCATTATGTAAGACTAATAAAAATAAAATGCTAATTGCCAATATTTCGTGCATGCATTATATAATTAGGTAATACAAAAGATGTTATATGGATATTTCTTGTTCCCATAAATTACTTATGATTTCTTACTTTTTTAATTTTTTTAAGTGCGTAATTTTAGTTTTTCTGTGCACATAAATGCATATTTTTTAATTTATTAAGGCATAATTCACCAGTTACTAATGCATAAGTGCATCCTTTTTTAGAGATTTTTTAGGGCATGAACTTATGTGCCCTGATTATTATAAACGTATGATTCTATAATAGCGGACACTTGATATTATACCTTAATTATAGGTAGTAGGTACAACACAAATAATAATTACATAAATTGATAAATATCGATCAGAATTTAAATCGTTAGATTTTTTACTTACTAGTAAAAAATAAAAGCTAATTATTAAATATTATACATGCAATGTTTATACAGGGTGTCCCATAAAGTGCGCAACTTTTGAATCAGCCGCCATTTTTTAAATTTTTTGTTGGCAACCTTGTTTCTATCATGTCTAGTATCTATTTTTACTCCGATTCAATTATAAGTTGTTGTATTCTATATTGGTTCAGTCATCACTCATCATGGAGTGGTTTACAAATAAACAACGTGTTCAGATCGTGAAAAACTTATTATCAAAATCGCGAAAGTGGGGCTGAGACGGTAAGACGACTTCGCGCGGTTTTCGGGAGAAATGAAACACCCAACAAGTCTACAATTTTGCGTCTGATAAAAAAATTTGAAACAATTGGTTCTGTTGCTACTGTAAAGTCACCTGGGCGAAATAGCACTCAATGCATTGCACAACAAATCGCTGTCGTGCAACAAAGTGTAACAGTTAATCCAGTAAAATCAATTCACCGACGGTCACAGCAGTTGAGTATTCCACGCTGTTCATTACAAAAAATATTAAGTAAAGACCTTCATATGCATGCATACAAAATCCAATTGGTGCAGCAACTCAAAACAGCGGACCATCAAAAAAGAGGACGATTTTGCGAATGGATTGAAGAGAGACTGTCAATAGATGAAAATTTTGTGAAAAACATAATTTTTAGTGACGAGGCCCGTTTTCACCTCAGTGGATTTGTTAATAAGCAAAACTGCAGGATTTGGGGGAATGAAAATCCACGAGTAACCCACGAACATCAAATGCACCCGCAAAGAACGACTGTGTGGTGTGGTTTTTGGTCCGGTGGAGTCATAGGCCCATTTTTCTTTGAGAATGACGAAGGCGATCCAGTCACTGTCAATGGAGAACGTTTATCGTCGCATGCTAACCAGCTTCTTATGACCTTTTTTCCTTCGAAACATTGATATTCAAAACCTATGGTTTCAACAGGATGGTGCAACATGTCACGTCTCGCATGAAACAATGAACATTATCAAAGAAAAATTCCCAGGAAGACTGATATCACTGCGAGGTGACCAGGAGTGGCCTGCCAGGTCCTGCGACCTGACTTTCTGTGACTTCTTTATGTGGGGTTATGTAAAATCTCAAGTGTACGCTAACAAACCGCGTACCATTCAACAACTGAAAGCGGAAATCATACGCGTCATTGCCGATGTCACGCCAGACATCTGTGAGCGGGTTATTGCCAATTTCATCGATCGCGTCGACACGTCATGTCGACTCAGTGGAGGTGGTCATATGCCAGATATTGTTTTCCACCATAAAGTTGGAAATGTTACTGAATGTAAATATATAAAAATAAATGTATTTTGATTGAAATATAACTGTTTTATTATTTTTTTAAAAGTTGCGCACTTTATGGGACACCCTATATTAATCAGTAATTATGTTGAATATATTACAATAGTATTTTATTATAATATATTAAATTAAAATAAGTAACTCTCAAAATCATTATTGTTTTGTTCAATTTATTACAAAATAATTAATGAATCGTTTATGAACAGTTTCTGAAGATTTGGAATAATATATTATTCTATTGTTAGCTTTAATTTATATTGTTTTTAGTATAAAAAAAAAATAAATTATCAGTAGACATAAAGCTATTTTCGGCTTAGAGAATATTGAGAATATCGTATTTAAAATATGATCAACTATCTTATAGCAAAACAATGAACAAAACAAGGAGATAGAATAATCATATTATTGTATAAACAATTATAATGTTGTTTGAAAAAAAATAGTATATAGCGTTTATTAATAAACTTTATTTGTATACTTTTTTTTTTATTATTATTATTTACTATTAATAGTTCTAAAAATATTATTTTATCTTGCAATCGAATTTAAATATAATGCTTAAATGGGTATATTTGATTATAGTTATTAATTCATATTTGATTACAACCATACTATTAACGTTTACTGTTTACTATTTTGTGTTCATTAGTGTTTTAGTGATATTTTGTTAAAATTCTTTTATTTCTGTGTTTCAATTTTTTATTTTTAATAATAAATATGAAAGGAAGAAAACCAGCTATAGATCCATCAAAAATTGTAGCAGCAGTAGTCAAATTTAAAGACAGAGTTGTCAATGAAATTAATGGTAAAAAGGGTAAGTTTTAAGTTAAATAACTATTGTAAAGAATTGTATGAAAGAATTATTTGCTTAATGTAGGTAGATAATAGGTATATACTTCAATAGACTCTGGTAAGAACCTAGGTACCTAAACACTAACATTATTATGTATAAACAGTTTAAATTTCAAAAGAAATTGTTTGACTGATGGTATTGGTATATTAATATCATCTGGTTTATTGAATTTTTAATTCTATATTATACTTAGCCAGTTAAATTAAAATAATATTTTAATAGGTACCTACCATGAAACATTATGTTCTTAATTAATTTATGGTTTTGTACAAAAATTATTTTATTGTTTAAGTCTTCGAGCAAAGACCTTTGGTAAAAAATTATGTTTTATTTTTAATATATAATATAATACTCAAAATAATAAAACATATCATAATACAAATAATATGTATTGTATAATACAATACATATTACCTACATATTATATTATTGTATTATAGGTCTAAGGTTCCACTTGAGGCTATGAGTCTATAACATACCATTTTAGAAATTTTAACTTAAATGTAATTATGTTTCCTTTAATTATTCAATTTGATATTAGATTTGTATACCTTCATAATACTATTTTTTAAAACAAATGTATATGTTTATACATAATAAATTCAAATTAATCAAAAATAATTTTGAAAAATATTGAAATTGTCATAAGAAATGATTGTTTAATGTTAAGAAACATCTGTACATTTTAGATTCTGAGGTGTGAGCAAAAAAATGTAATGATTTTACAATGACATATGTTTTTCGTTAAGTGGTAGGTACAAACTTGCTCATCTTTTTATCATTGTATATTTTTTTATAGAAATTGTTGTTGCTACTAATGCAGTCTGGAATGACATTAGTATTTTTCTAAATGGAGCTGTAAGTAAAAATGCTTTACATGTTTTTGTATATAATGGACGACATGGCATAAAAAAAGCTTTAAATCTCATTACTAACGAAGATGCCATTACTTGTATGGCTTTATCTGATCCAATGGTACTTTCTAATGAGTCAGGTATTATTTAATTTATCCATTAATTTAAATTTAAATTAAATAGGTAATACTTTATTTTTTTTTTTTTTAGGTAATTTTACTGATAGTAGTTATGATTCAGAATGCAGTCTTCCAAAAAAAAAATTTGTTTTTACATTTACTCCTTCTGAATGGCTGCAAATGCAACCAGAACAAGTGTTATTCAAGTGCAATGATCCAGCACGTCCAATGAGAAGTTCAAGATCCTATTATGTATTACCAAAAGGTTGTTGGACTTCATTATTAGCCGAGCACTTTTGGGAACATACAAATTTGCCATGTTGTTTATCATTTAGAAATGGAAAAGTATACAACGGAGGAAATATTTATGTCGTGGTCATAGGCCGGTGTTCTATTTGTAATTCTCATTTCAAAGGAATTGTTGAAAATAAGCCTTCTGTAAATTCAAGGTAGTATCACAATTGTTCATATTGTCACTGTCATGCATAAAGTGATTAAATGAAAAAAATAAGTTGTTGGAATTTCGAAATATAAAATTAAATTATAAAAATGTTCACTTGATCACTTTTTGCATGATGGTGATGATAATATTATTTCCAATTAGTAAATTATAATATAGGTATTTATAAGTACAATGTATATATTATAATAATTTTTTTAAATTCAAAATGAAGACTCTTATTTCAATTTTTACAGAGTACTTATGAAATGTACATACATTGGAAATTTCAATGAAGGGCATGAGACAACTAAAAAACGCCGTTTGATTGGACCTGCAATGGATAAAGCTTTAACAGCCATAATAAACAACAACATATCTTGTGAGACATTTAGAGAAATAGAAGCGAATAGACTAATGAAACTAGGTAAGAAGATACTAATGTTAATAAATATGATGGGATAAAATAAAGGTAGGTACACCCACCTACTATTAGTTTTTATTTATTTTAAATTGTTAAATAATGGCACTCATAAAAAAATTCTAAGTTAATTTCAGCTTATAGTATAATATTAGGTATTATATATATTTTTTATTTTTTTTATTCAATTTGATACCTGCAAACTATTTTATAATTTATCTTTAAAAACTTAACTGTATAACTATTAAAATACAAAATAATTTCATCTTTTATCAAAACATTTTAATTTAATCTTTTTCTTAATAATAAGAATAATTTTTTGTTTTAATTAATTGACATATAATATACAAAAGGTAGGTAATCTTACCTCGTGTTGTTATACCACATGTAACTCTTATTAAGATTTAAATATTATTTATTAAGTATATCATTTATTTATATAAATATTTTACAATGTGTAATTTTAAATATTAAATTTTCTTTGGTTTATGTATTTATATTCTACCATATATTCCATTATTATTAACTAGTTATCTAATTAATTATTTTCTAAATTTGGTATTTTGTATTTTCAACAAGTATATATGTAGAATTAATGAATATTTTCAATAATAACTTTGAAAATTATAATATATAAATAATAACATACCTACTTATAACACAATAAAACAAAAATGTAATAGTTTAAACCATTACCTGTATTAAATGTATGATATAAATTTTATATAAAAAAAAAAAAACTACTGTATATGAATCTTTCAAACTTTCAAAACACATATGAACAAATAATTAGTGTAATTTTGTTAAAAATAGTTAATTCTTCTATATTAGGTAATAGTTGTTAATTTAATATAATATAATAGTTATTATTATAGTATATTATAACAATTCAAATAAATTTAGATTCATTATATAATATTTTAATATTTAACTTTTTTTAAATGTTTAAGGAGGCCCTGACCCATCGATTATACCATCAGCAAATGCTTTGCGTGTTTTAAAATCACGAAAATTAACATCTAATAGAAGACATAATGATACACTAACTGCTTTAGCAATGATGAAAACTGAAATCAATTTTAATAATATTTTAAAAGATATGGGTAGTTGTCCTTTTTTCATACACTACCATAGTCCAGAACAACTTCATATATATAGAAATTATTGTAAAACTGTACAACATCCGAGGATAATTATTGATGCTACAGGTTCAGTTGTCAAAAAGTTTATGAAATTTGGATTGGAAAAAACACACTCAATATTTTTATATGAAGCATTAGTTTATGATACAAATAAATGCCATAGTTTCACTGTCACTAATATGATTAGTGAAAGTCATACTACATTATCAATATTTAATTGGTTAGGAAAATTGATTCGCTGTGATATTGCTTCTCCAAGAGAATTTGTTAGTGACCAATCATTAGCGCTCCTCTCTGCCGCTGTACAATGTTTCACACAATTTTCATCGCTCAAAGACTATATTCAAGTTTGCTCAGATTTAGTTATGGGAACTATACCATCCGATTCGTATTGGTTGCCAAGATGTTTTATTCGTACTGATGTGGCTCATTTTATAAAATTAGTATGCAAATGGGTTCCGTTAAAATTATTGCCAAAAAGAGTACGTGAAATCATTATACGATCTATTGGACTGATATTGAAAAGTCAATCATTAGATGAAATTCGAAAAATCTTATTATCTTTATTTATAGTAATCAATAATGAAACCGATGGAGAAGATATAGAAACAGGACGCATGACACCGTGTGAAAACGAAAAAAAAAACCTAATTCAAGCAGTTTCAACAGGTTTTGTGAATTTTGAAGGGCTATTTGATGAAATAACCAATTTCGAAGAGTCAGAAAATGAAAATTGTCCATTAGCTTATGAATATGAAAAAGAGAATGAAGGTCTAGAATCATTGAACAATCCTTTTCAAACTTGGGCTGAAAATATTTATAAGGAGAGCTTAACATATATCAGAGAAGGTGTAGGAATAAATGCTATGTTTGCACCAAACCTGGTACCAAACATTTTAAAATGTATAAAGCTATTGCCTTTATGGTCTGGTCTTATGATACCCATCTTTGGATATGGTGAAGTAATATCAAGTTCAGCAGCAGTTGAATCTAGCTTTAAAAAGTTAAAAACTGTAACCTTTAAAAACACTGATTTACCAGTTAATATCGAACAATTTTTAGAAAATCATATAATGTCACTTCGTGGTGCATCGTTAATTCGTTCCTCAGCAAACTCACATTTATCATCAGCGTTACAACAGACACACCATATTAATGATGAAAATATTGAAAATTTACCTATAACACTTATCCATAGTTCACCAATTTCAGAACACAATGATTATTATGAAAATGATATTCAATTTGATGAAAATATTATTCAATCTGCTGAAAATGATGAAGATTTTATGGAACTACCAATCAATAATAATGAATGCCCTTTATGTAGTACAGGTGTTTTTCCAACAGAAGAGGGAGCTCATAAATGTACAAAGTGTGGTATACCTGTACATGCTCTTTCATCTTGTTCTGGACAAAAATCAGATGATGAAACTTTAAGAATTTGTAAATCTTGTTTAGAACCTAAAAAATCATATTTGAATGATGAAACCACAGCTCATGAAACATGGAATAGAAAGAATAAAAAACAAAAACAAAAATCATACTTAACACCAAATCCATTTTTGCGCCATGTAAATATTAATAATTCACGCAACACTGTTATATTACCTATCTTGAAAAATGGTTCAAGAGCTGAGGAACTTAAAAGCTGCAATATTAAAGATATAGGTAAAATAATATTCAGTAATACATGTGCTTTTGACACATTGGCGTTCATATTTATGGTATCGTACTGTGATAGTGAACATTATAAAAACTATATCGATGGACTTACTTTTATACATCCTTTTTTTAAATTTGTTTCAAATATTGTTAAAAATGGCATAACTTCATCTACTTATACAGAAAGAGCTAGAATAATATTAAATATACTAGAACCTGAACTACAACCACTCGAGTATAATACTTCACTAGCTATTTGTAATACAACAGCAGGACTAGTGATTACAAAAATGAATATAAAAACACCAACTGTAGTTGAAGATATTATTTGTTCGAATCCAAAATGTAAAAGAAATACAAGTCGTCCAGTAGCATTTTTGACATTCCAGACATCAGATGGAAGCTTAAATGGCTTACAACAATTTTTAAACCAACGATTATCCACCGAGACGTCTGTCTGTGGTTACATTTCATCAAAAACATTACTTTGTAGTAATACAAAAACAATAATTTCAAAATTATCATCATTTCACATTTTTATAGAAGTTTTATATTGGAATAGTAAGTATTGTACTCTTTAAATAAATAAGTTATATGTAGTAAAATAATAATAATATAATACAAATTAAATTTAACAATTATAACTTGTACTAATATATTATTTAGATGATGAAACTAGCTGTAGTACTGAAGCTGGCCGTGCTATAGAAGTACAAATTTGTGATATACCTAAGGTTCTACTACACAATGGCTGTTCATATGAACTAAGAGGTATTGTAAATTACCACAGTGGAAATATAAGAACAAGATCATCAATTGGACATTATAATGCATATTGCAAACGCAGTGAAAAAAGATGGGAAATTATGGATGATCTAAAACTTAAACCAACCCCAACAAAAGAAAATGCAAAAGTTTATTGTGAATACTTAATATATACAGTTTAATACATATTTGTTTTCTATACATTTAAAAACTTAATATTATATATAAAAAAAAAATACTAATATAAAAGCAAATAGGTTAATAAAAAAAATTAATTTTATATAATATGAATAAAGAAGTTTTAATTCATACTTATATACTTACTACAGAGTACAGATAGGCTTAAGCTTATAATTAATATTATTTTATACATCTATATTACAATACCTATAGTGTTTTAGTTTTTTTTATCAGTTTTTTATTACTACAATTTGTATTTAACTTTATTAATATGTTTGTTGATAGTTATTGCTATTAAAGATCTGTTAAAATATCATTATAAATAATAGTTATTTATTTATTATTTATTTATTTAGGTACACAGAGGGAAAACAATTATAAACAGCTACCAATATACATTATTTTATTATACTTGAATAAACTTGTTAATAATTTTATTATTATTTCAAAAATATCAAAGTATATGGTACTCAGGTAAATAACAATAACAACAATTTTTTAGTAGATTCCACAATAGGTATTATTTTTGAAAATTCACAAAACATCAATTATAATAATTAATCACATGATTAAATATTTTGTAATTTATTTAATTCAAGTTATAGAGATATAACTGTATAAGTATACAAAACTGTAGTTATCAGAAATCAAATTTGTATAAAGCTAGAGTTGGGTAGTATGAAAGTTACATGTATCAATGAGACAATGATTATTGAGTCTTGTATGATAATTCATATATTTTTAATGTTTCATTATTTTACATTGTATAACTATATAAATTAGGTACTTATCTTGTTTTTACAAATGACACAAGACATTTTTTTGGTAAAAATGTGTATGAATTTTATTAGAATTTACAAGTAATACAAAATAAAACACTCAGTTTGCAACCTCCCAAAAATGAAAATCAATATAAAAAATTAACAAATTTGTCTTTGTTATTATTTCAGATAATCTGAAAAACAAGTAAAAATTACTCATTATTACTATTTGATCATACAGATTAGAACTGAGTTGAAATTTGTATTCTTATAAAACAGCAATACATTAAATAGGATATAGATTTAATGGTGTAGGTAGATATTTACTTATTAAACAGAAAAAAAAAATAAAAAATGTATATAAATTATAAATAAACTATAGGTAACATATATAAAACATCACATATTTAACCAAGGTACCTTAAAATGGAATTTTATGTCATTGATTACAAATTTGCAAGATTAATTTGCAAATGCAAGAACTTACGAGCACTAATAAATGATAATAATATATCTAAATAGATA
>NW_020271188.1:0-14426 GCF_002803265.2 Melanaphis sacchari
AGGGACGACATGCAACTTGCATTAAACAAATGCGTACAAACTTTTGCGGCTCAAATAAGCAAACCTTCCACCGCCCAGCTTGCCAGTAAACAGCACCTGCCTGTTTGCTAAAACTCTTAACCAAACGTTGTATTTTAATCAGATCCGCACATACTAACACTGTGCCAGAACCAAGCGGAAGTCATGCTAGCAAATGTGGTTCTCTGCAATCAACAACGAGATTGTAAGCGAAAATTAACAAACAAGTCTAGGCACAAGCGAGGACTCGAAACGATCATCGTAACGACGAGGCAATCCACTGCTTATGCTTGGTACGTTGGATCAATGTATCGCCACGGCAAGGAATGTTGTCAGACCGAGGATAAAGATAAATTATTCAATTAACGCGGGCCGAGGCAGGCGGCCCCGCACCAGATAGACAAAATTTGCCAGTTAGCAGCGCAGGCTACATCCAAGAGCTTCTACGACCGATGGTAGGGGACATCAAGACAGGCATTCCTCTTAGGTAATGCGGTGACGAGGGCCGAAGGCTGCCGTCTGTTCGCGAACCGCCAGAGTACTGCGTTTTAGCAATCTCTGTACTTCACTTGCCGCGGCCAGCTCACGGGACAAGTCAGCTTGATCGTGTATCTTCATCTAGTCTTCAGTTCTGACCCCACCCAGACAATATCGCCGACGTGTCGGGTTCAGTCCGACCAGATCCGTGGCGCCGTGCTTGTCTGCGATGTTAAAGGGCGGGTCGACGGTGGCACGATAAGCTTGCCGACGATTGGGGCGAAGACAACGTGAATTGATGGCAAAGGGTCGTCCGTGTGAACCAGCCGGACCAACAGAACTTTCTGCGATTGATCGTCAGCGACTGACGTCACCTGCCTCGTTTCGGTGGATGTGCGAATTTGACTGGAAGGCATGCAGTGATCGAATCGCATCACACGTGATCGCTTACAATTGCTGCAGCCAGAATTCGTCCTGTCTCAAAGGTAGCGTACGAAACGATATGTTACTGATGACCGAGAAATGTTCCGTAAGACCTGAAAGTAAGCTGATAGCGAGGCCACCGAGCCTTGCTGCCGGCGTGAACTCGTGCGGAACGTGACTCGCGGCAAATGCACGGCTAGATACCACATGAGGCGTCGACGCTACCTCTGGCCGGCCGGTGCGAGCTCCTTGGGACCTGAGGCTGAAAGCAACGTCAGAGCAGGAGTTAGTTAGCAGATGCCGTTCGGCAGCAGCAGGGCGGCCTTGTTACCGGCGGGAGCTGGCTGTCACAACCAAAGCCGGCATGCGCTGAGAATTGCACTCGTCGCAGAATGACAGACATACGTGTTCGGAACCAGGAACCGAGCAACGGTCCTAGAGAAGCGATTCGCATCGAGAACGCAGCGATGATCAGGCGCAGACCGTGGATATCACATGCGGCGGCCAGGGCAGGATTCGAGTCGGCATTCTACGGCACCGATCGTTCGACCCGTGTTGAACCGCACGTCGATGAGGATTGCGGTCCTTGCTGTCAACGTCGCATCATATATCAACGTAAAAATAGAAATACTAATGTTTGCAAGTTAAAGATTGTCTTTATTTATACAATTAACTCAGTACAATTATAATGCACAAGATGCGTAGTGGTGTTACACTGCTCTAATACTATAGACGAGACCTGAGGATATATGACCCGCCTCGACGTTCCAATATCTTAACAGTTTGTTGAGCTCTTTCCGCCCTGGTCTCCTGTATATATGTTAACCGTCAAGAGGGTGACTCGAGGGTGGTGACTTACCGACCTAAAGGAGCCCTAAATTAAAGTGTTCAGTAAGAACTACAAGACTGTGATCAGAGTAATATGTCAGTTTAATAGGTACAATGTTAACATCATTGTTATCTACATTTGAGAAGTCCAGACGTGATCATGTCTTATTCATTATATAAATATCACGATGTGCAGGTGTTCGCCATAGCCGTTCGATACTACACTGTTTGAATATGTTATTCCATCGGTATACACATCACCTCTCCGTATAATATATATGTGTAAAATAACACAGTACGTAACACCTCCCTTCCAAAAAAAAGATTTATGTTTTGTAAGAAACAGAAATCTTAAAAATTTGCGCATTATCTTAATTTTTTAAGTGTTAGTGGTTTCACATTTTTTTCTTTTCTTTTGTTACATTTCTCTTAATATTAGTATTAGTATTTTGGTTTATGATAAAATATTATTTTGCTACTTGTTAGCAAATACATTTAAAAATAACTTCTTAATAACTAACACGATTTTAATCAATCGTGCTTACACTTATTTCATACATGGGAGTTAATATCATATTTTCTATTCCTGAAAATACAAATTTTAGTTAATAATACATTATTAGAACAGCTTTTATAACTGTTTCATGATTTCACTTAATCATGTTTACATTTTTTCTTTTCCTGTTACAAAATAGTTATACATAACTGAAAATTTATTAAACAATAGTACACAAATTATATACCCTCTCTGGTCATAGTGCTATTACGGAAACTTGTAGATGTGATAAGCATGGGTTGTTTTATTTTTTTATTCGTGACTTTACCCTTTTGACAAGATTCACAATTCTTAACATATTTTATTACGTCTTCTTTTAAACCCTTCCAGTTAAATTGTGTCTTTATCTTTTTTATTGTCCTGTGTATACCTGCATGTCCCCCAATCACTGAATCGTGACATTGGTTGAATATAATTAATTTTTCCTCCTCACTAAACTCAAATTTTGAACATATGATTATCTCTATATTTGTATTCCGAAATACATATCGGATCATGGCACGCACCTGCGCCCATTCAAGCCTGTCCTTAATACCTAATTTATTCATTGCTAATTTATTCAATGACAGTTCCTCACAGAATGTTTTCAGATTTAGTAGGACAAATACAAGTTTTCGTAGGTGGTCTTTTGGTTATTTTTATTTTTTTTTGTTAAGAAAATTATGTTTCTATTGTTATATTTTATGTAATTCACGGCCCCTACATGTTTACTGGGTGTTTATATCTGATTTCCACCGAATTTCTGTTTTAGCTCGTAATTTATTCCTGACATGAAGTTATAATTTTTAGCTATTTCTGACACTATGTAATACTCGTCGGTTGCTTCTACTAATTTACCGTTTACCTCTCGTACGTTTTTATTTGTTATTACTTGTGATTTGAATTTATTTAAAAATACTGGATAGCTTTCATTTTTTATTTCGTCTACAGTGTACATTCTAGATAGCGCGTCTACATTTGCATTTTGAACTCCCGTTTTATATTTTATTTCATAATCATAATCATTGCGTTCAATACCTCACTGGCTACGAGGACATTCCCGAGCCCGTGGAAGAACGCGGCGCTGGTCGGCATGTGCTATACGATAGACCAGCATATAGCCAGGAAAGAAATAAGCTCGCAGCCGCAGCGCAAGCGGAAGTTGTGGACTTTCCGTGCGACTGCGATACCATGACCTCTACGGAGGCCATGTTCCTTGCGTTCAAAAACTTCTCCCTGGAAGTCCTAGAACGTAAAGATGTAGGACGACCCCGCGGGCACGACCCGGACACCTAATTTTAAAACCATAGCGGACAGACGTGTGGCTAGAGAGCGTACGTACAGGGCACGGCGCACTGCCAGAGACATGGGGACAGTCTCCCCTATCCACGGGGGAACAAATCGTCCGAGTGGGCCTAGCCAGAACGACCGTCGCCGTCATCGATGGCGGCGGGGCGAAATACCGGATAGTGGCAGGCGAAGCGCGACCCGATAGCCGGATCAAGGTCCCTAAGACGCCGCCCCCACAAGATCGTCGAACGCACTCCGTACTAAGACCCACCTAGCCGGGAGTGAGGAACGGAATACCTTGCGGGATGAACTGAATGTCCGACCTTCTAGGAGGCTGGTCAGACGGGTCATCTTGCGGGGTGAATTGGGTAACCTCACTCCCTATGAACAAGTTCTTGCCTAGACCGAGAGCTCAAAACAGAGTGGCCAGACCACCTTTCGGGCGAAGCACGTGCACGTATTCAGCTGGCTCTGGGCTTGATACGAGAGAGGCACCGGCAGAAACGGCAATCTATCGATAAAGAGCAAAACCGTACGCGCTATAAAGGGGTCGTCGCGGTACACACAGCGGTGCCCCTATCGACCTGCTTGCGGACAAGACAGTTGCGAGGTCCTGAACGCCGGGTTCAAACCTTGTACCACGGGACTCAGAGTAAGCCCCGTCGAGTCGGCTTGCTAATAGCGCCTCGACGCTCCGAGGGTGCTGGACCCAAGGCGCACGACCGCGTGGACTCACCGAGGACTCGCGCTCGCCCGCACCGGGGAAGGCACACTTGAGGAAGGACTCGTGGTGGTTGTGGGAGTACCGCCTTAGTAGAAGGGGTTTGACTCAGGCGATAATCCGTCGGGCCCTGGCCGCGGCGGTCACTCATTATGGCGCCTGAGGTGAGGCGGCGCCCCGGGCGTGACCCCGGGAGTCATCCGGGGCTACTGCCCGGAAGAGACAACCTCACGGTTACACAAAGGGGCTGAGTGTCTCCGGGGCAACCTGGAAGAACTAGTCGACCCCGCAACACACGGAAAGATTTTTATGCTTGGTATAGATGTCATGTGTGAAACAACTCATTGGACCACGGAGGCACTGATTGATACAGGTAGTCCAATTTCTATTATTAAAGAAAATGCTGTTCCCAAAAATGTAATTTTTATACCTGTTAGTTCTAAACTTTCTGGTATTAATAAAAGTCCATTAAAGGTATTAGGTTAGGTTAACCTAACCTTTTTTTTTTTTTTTTGTGCATGTGCATGTGCTTACCATGACCAACTGGGGGGAACTTTGCCTTTCGGTAATCCTACCCCCAGAAAGCCGAAAGCCGTTTATTAGACAACGGACAAAACAACGTTGGACAGTGGTGGGCCAATCTCCCACTCACTGGTCCTCACAATATTATTATTTACACTAAAAGGGGCTCTGTCCCCTCGAATTTGCCATTCAGGCTACAACAAAATTATTTAAATACTAATTGCCGACTGGAACCCGAAGGCGTTGAACTCGCTGACGTTGACGTTCCTCTTCCTCTCTTGTTTTGAGGACGTTGATCACATAGCTGCACACTGCGTCCCATTTTTTCCGGCTTTCGAGCATCGTCTTCACCGCTGTTTCCGGAGTAAATTCTTTGTTCATTTTCACTTCGAGTTCCCTGCGTTGTCTCCACCACCGGTCGCAATCAAAGAACGCGTGCTCGGCGCTATCAGTAGGGTCCAGGCAGTCTTGACATTCGGTGGCGTTACGCTTCTTGAACCTCCACAAATATTCGCCGAAACAACCGTGTCCGGTCAGAAACTGAGTGATGTGATAGTTTATTGTGCCAAACGACCTCGACACCCATGGTCTCAGATCCGGAATTAGCCGCCGTGTCCGTCCTCCAGTACCGGTGTTTTGCATCCATTCAGTTTGCCACTTGTTCATAGAGTCCTCTCTCAGCTCTCGCTTAGCCGGTAGAGTTAAACCCGCCTTCTTCGCCACGTGTACGATATTTCTCTCCGATACCATGATATGCAAAGGTAGCATACCTGCCACCACCAAAATGGCGTTTGTTGATACAGTCGTATAGGCACACGCCACTCTTTTAGCCATCAGCCGCTGTGGTTTCAATAACTCCTTTTTGTTGACCTCGAAAATTAATACAGACGCCCATATAGGTGATGCATACAACAGCTGGCTCTGCGCAACCGACATTAGCAATTGTCGTTTCTTTTGCCTTGGACCGCCGATGTTCGGCATTAGCCTTGACAGCAAGGCAATTGTTGTTGTCGTCTTGGCCACTGCGCACTCCAAGTGCTTTCCGAAGCCCAGTTTTTTACACATCTCTACTCCTAGGTAACGCACATGTTCTTTCAGTTGCAGCATTTCACCTTCCAGGTAGAATCTAGGCTGCGTGTACCCGCGTTTGGTGGTAAGCATTATCGCTTCGGTCTTGCTCACTGACAGCGTAAGACCGGTCTTCGCCATCCATCTTGACACCGCGTCTAGAGATGAGTTCATGGATTCTTCCAGGAGAGCTGTTGTATGCCCTGTCGCCAACACTGCGACATCGTCAGCAAAAGCTATGAGGCTAGAACTCGACACTCCTCGGATGTTACCTGGCATCGCGGTGCGCAGCAAATCATCGTACATCACGATCCATAAGATTGGTCCGAGCACCGATCCTTGGGGCACCCCACTGGTTACTGCGCGCCGCATCTTGTCCCCGTATAGAATTGCCCTCTCGCTCAGGTAGCTTCTCAAGATTCACAGCAGGTATTCAGGCACTTCCTTTTTTACCATGGCCTCTTCGATCTTTGCCCATGGGGCCGAATTGAACGCGTTCGCCACGTCGAGGCATACCATGGCACACAGCTCCCTCTTGTAGAGTGGACCTGTTCCTGCTTTATTCACCACTTCCATTGCCTTTTCTATAGCGTCTATCGTGGAACGCCCTTTTACGAAGCCAAATTGACGATCGCTTATCCCGCTAGTCTCTTCTAGGTGAGCCTCCAGTCTTTTTTTAATAACTCTTTCGAGGAGTTTGCCGATAATGTTGATCAAGCATATCGGCCGATACGACGACGGCAATTCCAATGGTTTCTTACCCTTTGGTAATAGCACCAGCGTGGCTTCCTTCCATGGTTTCGGGAAGTGACCCTGTAACAGACACCTGTTGAGCGTGTCCAATATTAGCTCTGGTTTTTCGCTATTATCCTCTTTAAGATGATATCCGGGACTCCGTCCGGCCCCGGGGCCTTATTCGTAGGAAGTCTTGCACCAATCGACGCTAGTTCCGCGACAGTTAGCAGCGGGACTTCTCTTGTCGGTCGCGCGACAGGCCAGATGAGGGGCTGATGCATCGGGAACAGAGTATCAACTATGCTTTCTAGTCGTCCAGGTATTGTTATCCCTGTAATAAGTCTCCGTCCTACAAGCTTCTTTGTGACCAGCTTGTAAGGAGTACCCCAGGGGTCGGTCTCTACCTGATTGCATAGTTCGTGCCAGCTTTTGTCTTTGCTCTTCTGGATTTCCGTCTTGAGGTTCATCTTCAGAAGTCTGTACTCTTCGACACTTGTAGCGCAATCCTCGTGCCGTACCCTAGATCTCCGCAGCTTCCTCCTTAGACGCATGCACTCCTTTTTGAGTTCAGCGATAGTCTGTGTCCACCAATAGCATGGTTTTTTCCCCCATTTGTAAGACGCTTTCGGCATACAACTATTGTTAAATGTTAAGTAAATATTATCAATCGTTGTGCAGATAATATTTGTGATATAGCCATGGGTCGGGTAATAACGCCTTATATAACAAGGCACAGGTCACCAGTCCAGTTTCAACGACGCGTCGGAAACATTGCCGATCATTGCGCGTCGTATAATCAAATTTATAATAATCTCAATATCAATTATTAACAATAAATTAATTTAAAATCAAAATACAGTCCACTAGTGTTGTTATAATTTTATTATTAAATTTATAAACTGAGCCGAAACATTGGTCCAGACGAACCGGATCAGAACGTGCGCGTCAAATGGTACATACATTGTAACAAATTTGACTTACAAGTCCATAAGTGTATGGTGAAATATCAAGGAAGAAGACAACTGACCAGGTGAGTGAGTCTAGCAATTTAGCACCTATTTAAATAAAAACGGCTTTATTTCCATAATTTATATTATCCTGTCCTTGTATTAAAATAAACATTGTTGGGGAATATATATTTAAGTCTATATCCACATTAATATATCAGTAAAAACGGTAGGTAGATAAGGGGAAAAGGTCGATCATAATGCCCGATGAAAATAACGAATTGGCTGCTTTTGTTCTACGCCGTGGACAGATAAAAGCACAACTCACTCGTTTTCAAACATTTCTAAATGAGCCAAAGTCCAAGATCATAACGCAATTAAGATTAAGGGCTGAGAAAATTCGCGAAGCATGGAGCGAATTCGACGCAATTCAAAACAATATCGAAATGTTAGACGTTAGTAATAATGAGCAATTACAATATAGGTCTGCGTTTGAAGATCTATATTTCGATTTAATGACCCAAGTTGACGATAAGCTATCGGGAACCAACGCGTCCGTACAAAATCAACAAACAATACAGGGTGATCAAATCGAAGTCACAAAAAATCATAATTTTTCATTAGTAAAACTCAAACCGTTAGAGATTCCTACATTTATGGGAAAGTTCGAGGATTGGGTTACATTTCAAGACATATTTTGCGCATTGGTACACACAAATAAATCAATAACAGATATTGAAAAATTTTGTTATTTAAGAAATGCACTAGAAGGTGAAGCTAGTTCATTAATTAAAAATTTAGAAACATCGTCAACAAATTACGAAATTGCATGGAGAATAATTACAACGAGGTACAACAATACTCGAATGTTAATACAAACACATACGAAGCGCATATTCGATTTGGAGCCGATTAACAAAGAATCGGCTATTAAGTTAAAAAACTTAACCGATTCACTAAATGCACACATTCAAGCGTTAAAAGCATTAAAACATGATCCGTACAATTGGGGTGCATTGCTACTTCATGTCATTTATACAAAACTTGACACAAATTCAATACGTCAGTGGGAAGTAGAAGTGTTGAGAGACGACTTACCGAGTGTGCAGTCAATGATGGAGTTCCTGGGAAAGAGATGTCAAATGTTGGAGTCAGTCGAAAATGCAAAAATGTTAATATTCAAGCAAAATGATCCAAATTATTCGTCAACCAAAACCTCAAAATTTAGAACCTCAAAAAAAGAGGCATCGACATTCCTAACAACGTATAAAATGAAATGTTACTTGTGTCAGCAACCGCACCCAATATATAAATGTACTGTATTCTTAGCACTTAATATACCTTCTAGAATAAGCAAGGTCAACGAGTTGAAATTATGCAGTAATTGCTTAAAAAAGTCCGACCATCGGGTAAACCAATGTCCCGCGAGGAAATGTGGAAAATGTCAAAAACTACATAATTCACTCTTACATCAAGAAAAAGAAGCCAGCTCGGAAGAAGGAAATATACAAGGTAACGGATCAAACGATGCAGTAGTGGTAGCGCATACTGTAGATGCCGCCGACACCGATAATCAAGTACTATTGGCGACGGCAATAATAAAAATATCAAGTTCCGCCGGCAGAAATATACACGGCCGAGCATTATTAGACAACGGGTCTCAAAGTAATTTTATTACGAATCATTTGGTACATAAACTGGGTCTCAAACGTCATAAAGTAAATATACCGATATGCGGAATAAGCGAGTCGAAGAACAATATAAAGTACAAAGTAACAGCTGTCGTGCAATCATTAAATAGTTCGTACGTAACGTCAATCGAGTTTTTAGTGTTATCAAAAATAACAGGTTCATTACCGCATACACCTATACGCGCCATAAGCATTCCCGACAACGTTAATGTTGCAGACCCTTCATTTAATTGTCCGGGCAATATCGACGTTCTTATCGGAGGTGATACCTATTGGAATATAATGTGTAATGAGAAATTAAAAACCAAAGACGGTCCGTATTTGCAAAAAACATTATTCGGATGGGTGGTTGTAGGTAAAACATCAACACAATTAAGTACAACAAAGTTAAATTCGTGTCTACTAACAACTCAAAATCAATACCAAAATTTGGATAACAAAATAGAGTTATTTTGGAAAATGGAGGAACTATCGTCGAAGCACAATTTCACGGACGAAGAAAAATCGTGTATAACGCATTTTAACGAAAACCTCGCTCAAAACGAGGACGGTAGATTTATAGTTAAATTACCGTTCAAAGAAAATTGTCATCAGCTGGGTAACTCATACACCTCAGCTCTACGTAGATTTCTATCATTAGAAAAACGGTTAATAAAGAATCCCGAACTATACATGAAGTATAAAATGTTTATGACTGAGTACGAAAATCTTAATCATATGGAACGCGTTTATGATACGGGCGGCGATAAGCAGTTAATCGATTCCGCGAAATATTTTTATCTACCGCACTCATATGTAATTAACGATC
The DNA here is from genome assembly GCF_002803265.2 of Melanaphis sacchari. Taxonomy (NCBI): domain Eukaryota; kingdom Metazoa; phylum Arthropoda; class Insecta; order Hemiptera; family Aphididae; genus Melanaphis; species Melanaphis sacchari. The sequence continues at coordinate 10,064 of NW_020271188.1, forward strand.
GTAGTAGAACGACAAAGTTACGCGTCGTGTTTGACGGGTCAGCAAAGACTAGTAGCGGTGTGTCATTAAATGACACACTAATGAACGGACCAAAAATACAACCAGACCTATTAGATATCGTGGTACGTTTCAGAACATATAAATATGCATTTTCGGCGGATATAACGAAAATGTATCGTCAGGTGTTAGTTCACGAAGACCATCGCGACTATCAGCGTGTATTATGGAGATCAGATCCAAATGATGAAGTAAAGGTATATAGACTATGTACTGTTACTTATGGGTTGGCGCCAGCAGGTTTTTTAGCAATAAGTTGCATCAATCGTCTCGGCGATAAGACCACTAACACGAAGTTAAAAGAAATAATTAAAAATGATTTTTGTGTAGACGATTGCCTGACCGGGGCAGATTCGTTGTTGGAAGCAATTGAATTGCGCAACGAATTAATTTCGATTATGCGAGGTGGGGGATTTGAACTATCGAAATGGACAACGAATCATACAGATTTACTTCTAAATCATAATAAAAATGAAATAACGACCGTACCAATGGATAGGGAAAGCGTGAAAACTTTAGGTTTATACTGGGAGCCGAAAAGTGATTACTACACGTATGTCGTACAAGTACCGAAGGTAAAAGGTGAAGTAACAAAAAGACACATTCTTGCAGGCCTAGCAACGTTATTTGACCCATTAGGCCTAGTAGGCCCGATAATATTGATGGGAAAAATATTGTTACAAAGTTTATGGCGCGAAAAAATCGGTTGGGACAGCCCAGTTCCACATCACATACAATTGGAGTGTGAAACATACAATAATTGTCTAAATGAGCTCAATTCATTTAGTATACCTCGGTGGCTGGGTTCCGACAAGAATAAACAAATAGAGATACACGGATTCGCTGATGCATCTATGAAGGCATACGGTGCGTGTATATATATGCGCACAATAGACACGGACGGCATCGTTAAATCGCAATTAGTATGTGGAAAGTCTCGTATCGCGCCAGTAAAGGTTATTTCAATCCCCAGACTAGAGCTATGTGCAGCACTTCTCTTATCGCGTCTAATAAACGTAATTATACCTGCACTTAATCTGAATATATTACGACGATATTTATGGACGGATTCGACCGTCACGTTAGATTGGATATCCGCGGAGTCGAACAGGTGAAAGACGTTTGTTGCGAATCGTGTAGGTGAAATCCACACGTTGACCGATCGCGCGGAGTGGGGGCATGTGACGTCAAGCGATAATCCAGCAGACGTGTTGTCGCGTGGGTGTACGCCTAGCGAACTAAAATATAACACTCAGTGGTGGCATGGTCCAGCATGGCTGGAGAGTAATACGTTTAAATGTTCAACTTCATACGTAAAAAACATTGAACATGTTAACGATGTTCAAAGTGAGGAAAAGACCGCACTAATCGTTGTATGCACCTCACAAAAAGACGTGTCGTTAGATATCAATAAATATTCGTCGCTGACCAAATTACTACATGTCGTTTCGTATTTATTAAGGTATAAAAATAATGCGTTATCGAAACGGAACAATACCTCTCGTATCGTCGGACCGTTGAATGTAAACGAGGTCTTAATGGCGACCAAAACTATTATAAAACTTATACAACGCGCACATTTTTCAATAGAAATTGAAGAGTTAAAAAATAATCGTAATGTGTCACCAAAAAGCAAATTGAATAATTTCTTTAAAAATAATTAATTTAAAAAAATCAAAAATATAGTCCACTAGTGTTGTTATAATTTTATTATTAAATTTATAAACTGAGCCGAAACATTTGGTTTGGAGTTTTGATCTCGCAAGGTAAATTTTTGTGCGGAGTTTAGGTTGAATTTTTGGAGGTCCTTATGTACTTGACACCCTCTATAGTTAGCTGGGTTAGGTTAGGTTCAAAAGGTTAAGTTCCTTGAGTTCAAAACCTTCTCCAGGGAAGTTCTAGAACCTAAATATGTAGGACGATCCCGCGGGCGCGACCCGGACCCCTGATTTTAAAAATATAGTGGAAAAGGCGTGTGGCTAGAGGGCGCACGTGCAGGACACGGCGCACTGCCAGAGACATGGGGACAGTCTCCCTTATCCACGCGGGCACCTAACCTAACCTCGTCCGAGTGGGAATAGCTGAAACGACCGTCGAATGTCAGCGACGGCGGCGGGGCGAAAGCCTGCGAAACACCGGATAGTGGCAGGCGAAGCGGGACCCGATAGCCGGAGCAAGTGCGCTTAGACGGCGCCCCCACAGGATCGTTGAACGCTCTCCGTACTAGGACCCGCCTAGCCGGGAGCGAGGGACGGGAAACCTCGCGGACGAATTGGGTGCCCTCACTCCCTTATGAATGAATTCTTGCCTAGACCGAGAGCTTGAACAATAGAGGCCAGACCACCCTTCGGGCGAAGCACGTGCGCGTATTCAGCCGGCTCGGGGCTTGAACGGAAGAGGCACCGGCAGAAACGGCAATCTGTCGAAAAATATCAAATCCGTACGCACTAGAAGGGGGTACGAGACCTTTACATATTATATTTAAAATACATATATAACCCCCGATTGTGACGGTATGCCACTTTTGTAAAATATACAAAACTTTTGATTTATTTAAGTCTCTATGATTGTGCACTTTTTCAATTATATCACAGAAATTTAATTTTTATCTAGAAATACCAACAAGTCATCGAACAACTATTGCATTCTAAAAAAAAAAAAAAAAACAATGCGAAAAGTTACGAAATTTAATTAATAAATAAAATGGAGGTCAAACTCCAATCGACAAATATGTATCAACAATATGTTATTATTAGGGACCGGATTTATATGCAAATGCATATATGTATTGGAATAAGCTTTTTGAAATCTGATGAAAATTGTCCCCTCATTTAGATCATTCTTAAAAAAATAACACTAATTTTTTATTTTGTATATTATTTTGCATAGTTCAACGTTTTCACCTATTAAATGCATATTTGTAGTTTTACAGTGTATATTATTATTTATAACACATATATTCGTTTTTCGTCGTATTTTTCGTTCACAGTCACATAATATCAATAAAATTGATACCGGTCGTTATTTCCAAAAGAGTCTATGTGAAACCGCGAAAATAAAACAGCGAAACACTCATAGCGAAAAGTAAGAAAACCTATACGTATATAGTATATACTACAGATAATCGGAGGAATTTAACGTTTGAATACATTAGGAATATGATAATAAATGTGATCATCAATGCAATAAGGTAAAATATGAATTCAATTTTGTTTCAGTTTTATTATGTGAGTTAATACTTTATAGATTGGAGATGCAGAATGTTAAATGGCAACGAGACGACAAAATACTTTAAAGCTTTTTATACTTTTTAATACCATATTAATTAATAAATATTGTTACATCATTTTACATACATATCTTTACATAGGTTTAAACAAAATTTTAAATGCATATTTAAGTACATTTTGAAAATAAATATATATTTCATAACATCTTCTTCTTCTTCTTAAAGCTTAACGGACATGATCCATCGCTGCCACCATTATTTCACTCCATCGCCTTATCATTCGCATCTTCCATTTTTACGTTATAATGGATCATTTTAGATCTTTTACTATTACATCCTTCCATCTTGTTCGGGGTCTTCTACAGGTCTTTTCACCACAATTCTTCCTTCTGTAATTCGTTTATAGTTTTATAGTCTGCCCTCCAAACATGTTCAGCCCATTCTATCCTCTTGCTTGCTATACGATAATATATTTGGTCTTCCATATAAATTCTGTAGGTCATTGTTATGTCTTCTTTCGTATGTTCTCGTTTCTATATTATAAACTGGGTCAAATATTTTCTGAGCACTTTTCTAACTTGTGTATAGAATTACCTTCGATTCTCTCGATAATAGCTCGATCTGAATAGTTTAAGTAGCTATAATAACATCGGTTCGTTAGCTACCCGTTCTTTATTTCTTCATGTACGTTGTTTTGCTGTTTATGTTTATACCTAAATATTTAAACGCCTCTACTTTTCGAAGATATAAGGATCTACTTAGATTTAAATCATTTCTATCATTCCGTGAAATACACATGTATTTTGTTTTCTCTTGATTGACTTTTAGACCCATAATCTTGCCTGCTTCTAAGAATTTTATTGTGGTTTGCTTCACTTCGTTTCTAGAATTACCCAGAATTTCCACATCGTCTGCATAAGCAAGGATGGTTTAATTTTCACTTCCATTTTCGAGTTTCATTTGCTGTTCTCACTACCCATTCCAAAGTATGTTGAATAACATCGGTGACAACGCATCTCCTTGACGAAGGCCAGATTTTACTTCGAACTTTCGACATTTCCAACTTAATGCGTAATA
>NW_020271189.1:0-9978 GCF_002803265.2 Melanaphis sacchari
AAGTATTATCTGCACAACGATTGATAATATTTACTTAACATTTAACAATATCCTTTCTTAGATATGATGAATAATAAATTCCATAAAATGTATGAACCAGATGAGTCCGTATGCATCGATGAAACAATGGTACCTTTTAGAGGTAGGTTAAATTTTCGCCAATACATACCTGGAAAAAGGCACAAGTATGGTATAAAACTTTTTAAATTATGTATGAAAGGAGGTTATACTTGGCATATAAAAATATATGGTGGCAAAGAAAAAGAACCTGGAAAACAAGTTGCTACAAGTGTTGTACTTGAGTTAATGAAACCATTATTAGGGGCTGGCCGAACACTTTATACTGATAGCTACTATACAAATGTTGATTTAGCACATAAATTGTTAGATAAAAACTCACATTTAGTTGGTACGTTACGCAGGAATCGGAAAAACAATCCTAAGCCAGTTTTGAATTCTATACTAAAAAAAAAATGAAATAAAAGTAATGGAAAGTAATACTGGTGTCATAGTAGCCAAGTGGAAAGATAAAAGAGATGTCTTGTTCCTTAGTACTAAGCATGAGCCTATGATGGTAGATGTTAGTACAAAATATGGTCTTAAAACTTCAAAACCAATTGCTATAGCTGATTACAATGAAGCTAAATCATATATAGATGTGAGTGACCAAAAGGCATCATATGCTAGTATTATAAGAAAGGGAATTAAATGGTACAAAAAAGTTGGTATAGAGTTGTTAACAAATACTATAATATTAAATGCTCATTTATTATTCAAAAAAGTAACTAAGAATAAAATAAATATATCTGAATTTAGAGAGAAAATTGTGTTCTCACTTATAGAAGAAAAAATTCACGACAAAAATGAGCCCATTGATAATTTACCACATAAATTACAGCAAAATGAAAAAAGAGGAAGGTGTTCCAGATGCTATTTAATGTTTTCTAAACAATTTGGAAGGTCTTATGTAGTAAAACATGCTAAACAAGTACAACAAAAATGTCCTGGGTGTGAAAATAAATTTTTTTGTAAATAATAAATATAATAATATTCCTCAAGAAATTAAGCTTGATGCTAAGCCTGAATTCATAGGTCTCTTAAAAAAATATAACAACTTAAATATCCCGAGATCTAGCCATAATCCACAACGCTTTTCTACTGATTATTTACATCAAAATTTGTCTGATCGCAACATATTTTAAACTCAACCAAACCATTTCTCGTTATCTTTAAGTCAATATAACACACCAATAACTTTTCCGGCCTCAACTAATAATATTATAAATTATAATTCATCAACAGCTCTATCACAAAACACTTATAATTCACCTGCATCTAACAATAGTGAAAATTCAGAAACTTCTATGATTGGTTTATTTTAATAAATTAAATACGAGATTTCATTTTTTTATATAATTTTACTGCATTTTAATTGACAAATAAACATAAATTCCAAAATATTTTGCTCAACTAAAAAAATAAAAATATATTTATATATTATATTAAAAATTAATTACTAATCTTCTTATAACTTATAATATTTTTTCATAATCATTAATTTATAATATTAATAATAATAAGTTTAAAATTGTGTTTTTGAGATATTAAAATATATTAAATCTTTTTTATTTGAATTTGTTTGTAAGTTTAAAAAATATTTAATAAAAGAAAATTGTACTTAAGTTTGTTTTATTATTTTAAAATAAAAATATATAATGACGTATGAACTTACCATAATGTAACAGCTAGTCTTTCAATGGCTGGAATACATCGTTGCATATTTGTATCCTCACCACTTATATCATTTGTAATTAGATTCAATAATTCATTAAAAGATTGTCGAGACATACGAAAATAACTAAAAAATTTGTTTTCATCCTGTATCAAGTCATTGTATAGTGTATAAAACTGACCAGTCTGAAGCCTTAGTTGAAGTAGTGGATGTACCCAAAATCGATGTTTTCTTTTTTGTTTATTTCTTTTTCTTTTAATTAAAACAAGAGCAACGGCATCTTCTTCCTCGGAGTTCATGATGTCGTTTGGAAAATAAATATAAAATGGTGAATGGAATGATAACGCGCGTTTGACGCGCGCGTGTAAAATTTAAAAACGCTCGTGGAAAAGGACCCAAATTGTGGAAAGTGATTTGAGATTTCATATCATAAATTTCATAGTAAGACACTGCGCAGACCTTGATAGCATTATTAATGTATAATTTACTATTTGTTACATTTATTACTAGTTGTTATTACTATTAACAGTATTGTAAGTATTTCCGATATTATGGACTAATGAACTTAATAATATTTATGATGAGCAATAAACAATATAATATTTTAATTATAATAATATTGTGGTAAAAAATAATAATTATTAGATAGTAAAAAAAAGTGGATTTTTATACTAGATTGAAGAGTAAAATATGCAACTACTAAAACAATCTTGGATGGAAATAATAACAATTTGTTCGCCGCTATTTTAGTACAGAGTGTTCTGTATTATCGTATACAGTATTTGTTATTAAATGAAATATAATAAAAGGCAACACTTGAGAATTTTAGCAACGCATGTGTCATGTCTTACCTAACTATAATTGTCGAAATAAAAATAGTATCTAACTAGAATCTCTCCTAACATACACACAAAAAAAAAAAGGCAGGATCAAGTCGATGGAATAATAATTTAACAATATAGATAGTTGCGTAGTTAATAATTTTATAGGTTCGTTAAAAGTTGTATTAGATAAAATACTTCTAAAATAAAAATAATTATAATTTATTGGTATATTTATAAGAGGCTAATAACTCGATTGTGTCTTAGAGAAAAAAAACATAGTTTAGTAATAAAAGAATGAATTAAAGATAAATAAATCTTTATCTTACGTTAAATATATTAGTTTAAGCTATACATCGCTCTTTTTTAAATATGTTTAAGAAAAAAAATTTTCTTATATAAATTTACAATTTAGTGTTAACTGGGGTATTAATTTAAATTAAAGAATATAACACGTTTTAAATATACATCTATTTATTAAAATAAATTGAAAAATTTATATTCAACTAATCTTTTGAATAAATACTGAAAAACAATTATCATGTTTAAAGACAAGACATAGAAAAAATAAAGACAATGTGATTAGAATATTAAAAATTGTATATTTTACAAATACATATTCATAACTGTTTATATAAAAAACTTTTGGTTTTGGTTTCATGATAATCCACTGCATATTAAATGACGTCCGTTTCACCCCCCCCCCCCCCCCCCCCCCACAACAATATAGAAATCTAAAAACTTTTTTGCACTAAAAATTAGCATGGAATTAGCATGAATTGGCAAGATTATTATCTTAATTTGCATGATAATATTAAATGATACATTTAATAAACTTTGGGAGTGCTGTTGAAACGTTTCACCAGCCACCTCAAAATCAAAATATAAAGATTTTCCAAAATTTTCTTTTGCCAATAATTAGTACGCAATTAGCATGAATTTGCACGCCAACTCCCGAAATTCGCACGTCCATTGTTACCGAGCAATCGGTCTTTATCTATTTTGACCGTTTCACTAGCCCCCTCCCAAGATCGAAAAATAAAGATTTGAACACGAATTGTACTTGCAAATTCTGTTTAGGTACTTTTTAAACTTGTGCTGATTATATTATATTAAATTAAAAATGGTGTATGATATACTTATTTGTCTAACAACAATTTAAACATTAATTTAAATTAGTTTGATGTGTTTTATTTATGTTGTTTGTGAGTCTAATAAATAAAACATACCATATTATTGTACTGACATTCTTTGACTATAGTTGTCAATACTGATACAACTTAAAAATTAAAAAAAAAAATTTTTTTTGGCAAGTTATGTTTTTAAAAAATAATTTAAAATTTTGTACCTACTTTAAAATGTGTGCATATAACTACTTATCAGTTGCGTTTGCGCAGTCATAGTGAACAGTCGTGTCTCCGCGAATTTCGCTGATAACGTTTTTCTACCTATTGCCAAATCGTTAATATAATAATAAAACTATTGTGTTCGCCATGCCGCAATCCTCGGGCGGCACAAATCGTGCCGGCCAACATCAATCAGTTAGCAAAATCAAAGCAAACAACAGGGAATCCACCCCAGGTCCCGGCTTTCAATTAGTCGGGAAAAATGGTAAGCCTCTCAAAAATTAGCTTAGCCCAGTCTCGCCAAGTCTATTACAAATTTCTAAGGACCCTCCTACTCTCAACTTAGCCAGCTCGGCATTCGATTACGTAAATACTCCACTCCTAACTGAAAACTTATCTGGATCGATGGTCATTGACGAAAGCGATAACGTTAACGATCACTCTAATTATCATGCTATCGAAAGCACGTCGCCTAACGATAATGCTATTTTAAATGCTACTTCGTTACCGAATAATGACGAGAATTCCTTATTATATAATAAGAATTTTATTTCACCGCAACCATCTTTCCCGCCGGACTACGTCGGGCCTATAATGGTTCTCGCTGAAAACGTCGATACTAATCAAAATGTAGGAAACTGGCACCCGTTCAGAGCTGCCAAATTTTTTCCAACAAATTTAACGGTATTGTTAATATAAAACCAGCCGGATCGAAAAAATTAAAATTACTTTTGACACTAACATCAACGGCAATCTATGTTTATGTTCTAATCAACTGAATTTAAATGGTTTCTCTGTTACTATACCTTCCAACCTTATTTTCTCGTACGGCATTATAAAACTTGAAAATTCTGTTTTGGAAGAGGAATTTCGGGGAGGCCTACAGTCTTCAGTTCCTATTGCTGCTTTCAAACGCATTTCTATTAAAAAAGACGATGTAATTATTCAGACCAGAACTGTTGAACTTAAATTCGTTGCTCCCAAGATACCTAGTGTCATCTCCTTATTTAATATGCTATATGATGTCAAACCAAGCATACGTTCACCCGTCCAATGTAATCAATGTTTACGTTTCGACCATACCCAAAAATATTGTCGCAGTAATCCCAGATGTAGCCACTGTGGCGAATCAAAACACTCCATGGATTCATGCCCAGTCATTGATGACACCGATCCCGTTTGCCTTTTTTGCAAATTACCTCATCTTGCCACGGACCACCGCTGCCGAGAATGGTCAACACAAAAGGAAATTAAAAAAATCATGGCCACTGAGAATATCTCCTATAAAGAGGCCTTAGATTTTAAAAAGAACAATCGTTACACTTCTGCGTTTAAATTCTCTGATGTAGTGCAAAACCAGCCTCCAATTACCGAAATTTTGAAAACCAATACCCCCCTCCATGACAAAAACTTCCCTGTTTTAAGCCAAAATTACCATTTTTTTAACTCCAAAAAACCCAAACGGAAGACTCATCCCATACCAAATAATAACCAAAGGTTCGATCACGCTGAGCCATTTTTTTCTTCCCCCAACGGTAGTTATCTAAACCAAGCCTCTAATCAACAGCCTTCAACGGAGATTAATTCTAACGATATACCTTGGATTCACACCCTATCTCAGAAATTATCCGAAACTCTAATTAACTCTCCTGCGCTTTCTTCCCCTTTCTCCCTCGCATCTCTCCAATCCCTAATTGAATCTTCTCTAAGCTCAATACTTGTCACTCCTAACTTAAACTAACAGCCTAAAGAGGTGATCCAAACCTACAAATAACTCTATATCGATGGTCCTTAAATCAAATATAAATAATATCAATATTTTACAGTGGAATGTCCGAAGTCTACCAGCTCGTCTTCTTTCCCTTCAATTCCTTCTTGCTGACCAAAAATGTTCCATTGCCATTCTCTCAGAGGCATGGCTCACCCCCTTACGTTCTATTAATATCCCACATTTCAGAATTTTTAGATCCGATAGACCGGATGGGTACGGTGGCTTCGCAATCATCGTGCACAACTCTCTCAAAGCCAAGCAAATCCCTATCGATGCCCCAACCAAATCTAATCTAATCAACCACAAAATTGACCTTTTAGGTGTTGAAATTGTATTCTCTGATTCTCAACCACCTCTCGATTTATGGTCCTGCAACATCCCCAGCAGCTCTAATATTCCGACACAATTATTTCAAAATATATGTAGCATGATATCAATGAACTCAATACTTTGCGGAGATTTTAATCCCGCCTGGGGGTCCAATTCGATGTCTCACCGCGGAAATCTTTTGTACAATACTTTTAATTCGTTTGGCCTTTGTCTTCTTAATGACGGTAGTCCTACACACGTTGGACGTCCTAACTCAGCTGACTCCGCCTAAGATCTATCTTTTTGTTCTTCTGACATCTTCTGGAACCTATCATGGCGCACCCTGAGCGAGCCCCATGGTAGTGACCACATCCCAATCATAATTGCAACTAATAGTAGCCTAACCGCCAATGACCGTTTTTCTAACCAAAATGCTAGCACTGACTCTTCCATTCCCTACCATTATGACTTCAATAAGGCAAACTGGCCTTCTTTTACTCTCCACATTCAGGATACTGTCTCTTCGTCACTATATGCGCCTAATTCCATTATTTCCTACTCGGCTCTTACCAACATCATTAATAATGCCGCTATTTCCACCATTCCTATAATAAAAATCAACCTTAAAATTCATCCACCCTCTCCTCCATGGTGGAACGCAGCCTGCTCTGCGGCCATTAAAAATAGATCCTCCCATTTCAAAGCCTTCCGACGATCAGGCTGCCTAACTGACCTACTAAAGTATCGAAATGTTTGCGCCCAAACGACACGCCTCTTAAAGACTGAAAAAAGGAAAAAGTGGAAAAGTTTCTGTTCCAATCTTAACCCCTCTAGCTCCATCCAAAAACTTTTGGTCTACCGCCAGACGGTTCAAAAAATGTCTAAATCCTACCAAGCTTCGAGATAACGACGACTGGTTCGATGCTTTCTGCAGTATAGTCGCCCCGAGCTACGTTCCTCAAGATACAAAATCCCAGCCTTTCCTTTCCTCTTTTCACTTCAGCCCTCACGTCCTTACGAAAAGTTTTACAATTACTGAACTCAATCTTGCCATTTCCTCACGCAAATTTATAGCTTCGGGAATAGATAATATCTCGCCTATTCTTCTTAAACACCTCCCAACAACGCCCTAGTCTCTCTTCTAAACATCATCAACGAAATTTTGACAACTCAACAGTTTCTCACATCTTGGTATTCCTACAGAGTCATACCAATACCCAAACCTAATTCCAATACCTCTCTCCGCCCAATAGTTCTGTCATCTTCGCTTTGTAAATTATTTGAACATATTCTCAAATCCAGGCTTGATTGGTGGCTAGAATCCAATTCCATCCTACCACCCAGCGTATTCGCGTTTAGGAAGGGGGTGGGTACGATTGAATGCCTTTCCACCTTTATTGGGCATTTATATCACTCTTTCAACAACAAGGAGTTCCTTGTGGCCACTTTCATTGACATACAGGGCGCTTTTGACTCTGTCAATATTCAAACTCTCGTTAATCACCTCGCCTCACTTAACGCTCCTTCGGAATTTTGTAACCTATTGCTCTCTTTGTACCACAAAAGAAATCTGTTCTTCTCTACCCACTTTGGGTCCTCCAATATACGTTCAACCTTCACCGGACTACCTCAAGGCAGCTGCCTTAGTCCCATACTTTATAATGTTTATATGAGCATAATTGCAACTCAGTTTTCTAGGTCAGGTCACGAGTGCCTCATTTATGTGGACGATATGGTCGTCTTCTCCTCAAATAAGTCCCTGGACTTGGCCATTGATCGAATAAACTTAGCCCTTAAAGACCTAAAAAATATTTTAACCAACCTATCACTTGAGATCGCCCCTGAAAAATGCAAGTCTGTCATCTTTACCAGACGAAGATACGCCGACCATTCAAACACCTTTTTAGACGAAAACACCATTCCCTTTAAATCCTAAACTTCGTTGGCAACCTCATCTATTATTTCTTTCTGCTTTTCCCTCTCGTTGGTCCAATTTTCTCAAATCTGTTTCTAACACGTGGTGGGGGTCTCACCCCAAATTTCTACTATATATATTTAGGTCAATAATTCGCTCTAAACTGGATTACGGCTGTTTCCTTTTCGGTTCGGCCTCTTTCACTAATTGGAATAAAATTAACAAGCTTCAAATTGCATGTCTTAGAACAATTATGGGTTACGTTAGATCCACCCCTAGACCAGCTATTGAAGTTGAGTCCACTTGCCTCCCTTTAAACATAAGATGCCGATGGCTGGCTGGAAAATTTATCCTCAAATCACTAGCCGAATCCAATCAATTTATTTTCGATACTTACTATTCTCTTTTCCTAAATTGGAGATATACTCCAAAATCAATGCCGGTCCTCTCAATCGCAGCTAACTCTCTTTCCAATTTTCATCAATATATTATTAAATCAAACAAACCTCAAATCTACGAGCAGTCATATGAATCCCTCCTATTCACTCCTCTTGTTCACATTGATGGTCAAATCACTGATCTGTCTTCTCACCAGCTTAAACAAATGTCTAACTCCGTGGTTAATAATATCCTTTCCAATCACCTCAAACTTCAGTTTCCTAACACTTTGGTTATCTACACTGACGGATCAGTCTCCCGGCTATCAGCTGGATACTCTTTCTATATACCCAAGTTGCGTGTCTCTTTCGCTAATAACCTCCCCCCTACGTCATCTTCTTTTATTGCAGAATGTTATGAAATCTACGAAGCCCTTTTATTTATTTCAAATACAGATCCGAGTAACTACTTAATAGCTACTGACTCTTTGTCTTGTTTACAAGCCCTAGTTTCCAACCCCTTTAACTCCAAATTATCCCCTCTTGTTCTCCGCATTAAGTCTTTTAAATACTACCTTAATAATTCTCATCGTTCTATTCAATTTTTGTGGATTCCCAGTCACATTGGCATACTTGTCAACGAAGTGGCCGACCGGATAGCCAAATCCACTGCCATCACAATCCTACCTTCTCCAGCTCAATTACCTTGGACTGACTTTTCCCCCCTTTTACGCTGTCACATCCTCAGTCTTTGGTCTACCCAATGGAATAATTTACCCGTTGGTTTTGCTTCCAAATATAAAAATACTGCTCCTATAATTTCTAACAACAAAACTTGGTTCAACAACCTGAACCTACCAAGATCAACAACTGTACGTTTCAACCGTCTCCGCGTGTGTCACTCTCTCTTACCAGACCACGCCTATAAACTTGGTCTAAATGACTCTCCCATGTGCACTCTGCATACCACTGAAAGTGTCTGCGACACCCAGCATTTACTTTTTTTTTTTTTTTTTCATTGTCCGTCACTCTTGTGACTTGGGTTGGGCTCCGTACGCGTCCGCTACAGGCCGGGGCGTTTGCCCGATTCAGGGGGCGACGGAAGCGTCGTTCCACGGGCGTGAAGGCCTAGGTTTGCCCGTGGCGCCGGGTCGCTCACCGGGAGGACGGCTTGCCGCCCCTCGGGGAAAGGCTTCCGCGCCGGTGTCGCTCCCCTCTGAATCGCGGGCAGCCGTGAGGATGATGTAATCACCTGGCGGGTGCCGGGTCGCCTTGACCAGCTGTGAGGGTCCTGGCGAGCCATCCCCGGGAGGTGATGGCCAGAGTCGCGCCTAGGCGCGACCGGGTGGACCGACACTAGGGAATTTGTGGTTTCGATGCGGGCGCTGGTGGAAAGGCGCCCCAATCGACGGATCGGGGCTTCCTCGTAGCGGTAGATGTAAACGGCGCGGCCTCCGGGCAGCGACGGCTAACACCGATCCAACTCCAACTGTCGGCCCCACCGAGAGAGGTGGCGGCTATGCGTCCGCAGCGGTGGCTGCTGACGGTAAACTAGTGGTATATACGCTAGTCTCAACGGCAGCGGGCACCGGTGTAAACCGTGGTAAACTTGGAGGTGGCAAACGGGGTCGGACAATCCTGCCGCGGTGGTCTAGGCTACCGCGCCGGACGCCGACCCAGGCCGCATGAGGCGTCTAGGCGAACCTT
>NW_020271190.1:0-20265 GCF_002803265.2 Melanaphis sacchari
GAAGTTACGTATTGCTTATTTTATTGCTCCTTTACCAGTTTTTGTTATTATAACCTGTTAAGATCAACCTCCTGACGTTCATCCTTTCGCCAGTTCCGTGAGTTTGGAACGAGTTTGATCCAGTTCTGGATATTACAGCTCCGGTCAATGAGCGATTCATCTTTCTATTCTTGAGGTACCTCAATTTTGATATTAGTAATATTAAATACGCCATGCTGATGTTATTAAATATCTTCTGTTATTATTATTAAAGTTTTGCTATTATTCTATTATTATTATATTGGGTTCAATTACATTACTTATGTACCAAACGCCGTATTTATCATAGCCTATATATATTGTTTCAATATTCACTTTCTTTATTATTATATTATTTTGTATCACCCGTCCCCATCGTTCATTTATATCATCGCCGTCCACTTGTTTCACCAAGGTAAGTCCGTGTTGGCGAAACAATCAAGCGGTAATTTTCATTTTCTTCGGTCTGAAATCTAATTTCATTTAAGTATACAATGTGCATACACAGTGTAAAAATTATCGGCCTTGTCCAGATTATAAAATATTTTCCTGACTTTTTGTACAACTTTTTATATTTGGGACTTTTGGTCCCATGACTTTTGACCGTGAATCAATTTAAAGAGGCCTTGTATAATTAGACTTACTCATGAATTTTCGGAATCATTCGTGATCTATTGTGTTGTAGGGTAACATATCAACACAAATCATATTACTAAGTGATTGAGTAATCAATTCTTGGCGAGCTTGATTCAATGGACGGCTATTTACTACTGAAGACACAAGACATTCTATGTTTTTCTCGGCGGTTCTATATTAGTTTGGTCTGATTCAATACCTTGATTTCTATTTATATACATAATACAAATACATATATTACATAAAATAATATATTGCCCCAACATATTTGCTGCAAAAGGCAACTTCCAAGTAGGAAGTTACTACTTTTGTACTCGTATATTGTGTGACCAGGGCCAGCGCGTAAGAAAATAAATGCATCACCATTTTCATTTATACATTTAAGTTACAACAATTGAAATTATACTTGTTAATTAACATGTATTTTTATATTTATCAAATAGTTTTCCTGAAAACTGGAGAAAGTAAAAATTCAATAGACATTGGGAATTCGAATTCCATACAATTAATATAGCATCGTTGTATGAACCGCACCAAAGACCATACTTAGTAAAATGCCGCATATAGCATGATCCTGTAAATATGTCAATTTTCAAATTGCGATAACTCAAAATCCACGATCAGCGCTACTTTGGTTTGCACTCATCGTTTTTAAACGCTGATTTACATAAATTTCAAAAATTACAAATTTCAGGGTGTCCGGTAAAGTAGATTTGTTCCCACTAAATCCAAAATTATTGAAATATTTAACATTACGTTTACCTGGTATTTATTCAAAATCCATCGTGTAATATCAAAATCCATTTTCTAATCGATGAAATGATTGTAATGATTCCAAAGACTTGTGGAACTTTTGTTATTAAATATTGCATCACATGTTTTGCACTTAGATGAATGTACGTCTACTTTTTCGAAATAAATCCACACTCTTATTTTTACGGTTACAGTCATATCCATGTTGCAGGTGCTAAATTATTTGTAGTTTATTAAATGTAGAATTGAACAAACAAGTAAATTAATTTATTTCTTCATATTAAACTTCGACAACACAAATTTAAAAACTTAACTGAAAACGATTGAACTTAAACGTTATTGTTATACGATAACATGATTATGATATATCGTTATAACTAAAGACCGGATTTGCATAAATGCATAAAAGGTTTTCAACATCATATACATGCAGTCAATGAGTGTCCACAAATCATTACTTGATTGATTAAATATCAAAATTTTATACTGCATATTTTTGCATATTCTGACGTTAATGCATGATCTTATTATTTTGCATATTCTTAACAAAACCGTACAAATATACAAATAAAACATAGATCATAGGTACGTTGCACATATCAAATATTTACGTCTCAGAATATCTCAAAGGCCTGTATAGAATTCAATTATATAAAGAAATGTTGCCAATTACACATTTACCACCGCAGCCAATAATTACCCGTTAGTACTTGCCAGAGTCGGCCTTTTTGCGATCATTTTGAAGAGTTCAAAATGTGGATTGAGAAAAACTTAGAAGATAATATTGTGTGCCTATTCAAAATTGTAAATCAATTTTTAATAAATTTAATGTAAAATATGATCTTGCTTACATTAAAGCAAATTTTTATGTATCGTTGAAAGTATCAAAGCTTGAACCTCTAATTTGTCCTTGTAGACTCGTTGCACTTTAGAACAAGTGGAAAACTCTGTTAATGAACTTCCTAATAAATAGTACAATAATTAAAACAAAATGTAAAACGTTTTGAATAAAAATAAAGGATTAATGGTTTTAAAAGAAATTTCAAAATACTTCAAGGTGACAGTGCTAATTGAATGATTTATCTGTTCCAAATTATTCGCTGGATATAATAGCAAATTTTAAATATGCTCCAATCACCAGTGTTGATGTCGAACGTAGTTTTCACATCATAAGTACATTCTACAGATCGCCGTCATAATTTCACGGAAATAAACATGGAACATACTTTAATAATTTATTGTTTTCAAATTAATAATTTACTACCTTCAATAAAATTGTTCGTACTTTTTCCTATTTATATCAGTATATCACCAATGTAATATCTACTATTTAATTTAATAAAATATTTTTACATTATATCAATGTTTAAAAATTAAATTACAATTCTAACAAAAATTAAATTTTGCAATTATATTATACATGTAACTTTTGTTTATGAAAAATGTAATAAAATTAATAAATAATTATCACTGCAAATTAAAATCAAATATAAAATTGAAATTTTATTTGCATGTTTTGCATTTTTCCTTGCATATTTTGACTTTTTAGTGCATGTTTGCATGCATATTTACAATTTAAATGCATATAAATCCGGTCTTTTATTTATAACTAATACAGTTATATTATTATACTTTATTTTACTATCATAATAATACGAAAGACCTAGTGTCACAAGTCACAATAAAATAAATACTTGGTAAACATTGAAAGTGTAAACTGAATATTATTAATCTTCAAATAATCGAGTATATTTTGATATCCAAATTCTAAAGATATTCGATATTCGAATACGACGAATATTCGCATGTCCGAATATTTAAAATCCTAATTTATGTCCCACCACTAGTACGAAGGTCTAATTAAGAGCACCATTGGGTAACTAATAAATAGATTGATCTCATTTATAATAATTTAAATTTAGTAATAGTAATTATTAGTATTAGTATACCTCATATAATGATATATACATTAAATAACTAAACTAAACATAACTTATAAGAAACAATTGTTTAATTCTTACTTTACGATTGATCCCATGTAGATACTCGGAGAGAGTAAGATTGAACACTTCTCTCCAGACATCTGTGGTCAACTCTTACCAGTAATGGAACATCTTTGTTAAAGCTCTCGCATGATGGTTATGGTGTATTGTTAAAACCAAATGCTTGTCAACATGATTAGTGCTGACAAAAACTGTAGCACGACATTGGTTTTCAAATTTTTCATAACATACCAAATATCTAAACAGTAAGTTATATAAATAGACTAGATTCAGATTCAAATATGTAAGATAATAAGTATCCACTAATATGACATTATTTAAATAACTACAAGGTGTACCATAGATCATGAAAACTAAGATTTTTTTTAAAGAACCATAATTTGTTGGTAAACACAAATTGTTCATTTTCATATCATTAACTTAAATAATATTAATTTTGGTTCAAATTAATGATTTGTTTTTACATATATTGCATATAAAGATTTTTTATATCTCCACAACTTACATTTTAAACTGGGTTTCTTTATTTTTATAATATAAAAGTCCAGATTGTCTATATTTGAGTGGTTCCTCTGAACCCCAACCACCAAAGAATAAGATTCGGGCCTGGCGTTCATTAGTAAGTTGAGTGGTACATCTACAAAAATTTAGGTAAGTAATACATTTAAGGATTATTATTTTATTAATAACATACCATCATTAACTTGTTCAGCTGGTTCATAAACCATAGGTATCTGCTGCTAAAAATACAAAATAAATAATAAATTTATATTTTATCATTTCATTTATTTCTAATGGCAAAAGAGAGTATAAATAATAACCATGAAAATATATCTGTGTTTATTTTAAGATAGCCAATGATATAATATAAGTTTGGAAAGGGAAAAGTTGAGTTTCACGAAACATTTCATTATAAATAATGTTTTATTTTTAACTAATCGACTGTCACAGCTTGCCCGTGATTGGTTGTTTATTTTGTTTCGACCATGATATGTAGAATTTTTATTCGCTAAATATTATTGTTTAATGTGATCGGCAAATATAAAACGGTTAATGAAAACAGATTGAAATTTACTCAGCGTTATAAATCATAAAATTAATATAGATAAAAATAGAATTTATGGTTGATAAAGAATTTATTGAAGTTGATGAAGAAAAGAAAAATAAGAATATTTACCTTAAACTTTAGTATATGATATTTTGTTATATTTCTGTTGAAATTAAATCTATACTATATATAAGTGTAAGGGTTTTCTTGAACCGCGCTATACCGACACTACTGAACGATTGGTTGAATTTATTTGGCTATAAACATAAATATCTTTATTACACATAATAATAATAAATACATATAATATAATTGAAATCTATACTGATAGCCTTATATTACTATTAAATTTAATGGTAAAATTTTATAACGGTGTTTGTCCTGTCAGCAACTGATTTATGTTCGGCCATTTCAGTTGCAAGTAAACGTGATGAACAAATCAGGCTCCTAATTCCGCACGTACGTCATCGCATCTTAAGCATATTCATGCATGTGGCGCGGGCATCAATATGAGTAGCGGGGAGAATAGTCAAACGCCAATGTTGGCCGCGTCTCCTTCGGTAGCGATGGCATCACCTAAGTGGATACTGTATCATGATCGTAACTTTGACTGATTGAAGCAATGAATGAATCCCCGTTTCGACCTTGACGTACATGACCAGTACTATTGAAACAACTGGCGATATCTCAATAGATGATTGTCAATATCTTGTCGAATCATCAATCGATATGCATAAAAATTCATTGAGCTGACATTCTTATTCGTTTCTTCTCCTGAAATATGAATTCAAACTTAGTTATAGTATGAAAAAGAAATTATGACCTGCAAACAAACCTGTCATTGGGTTGACCATCTTTATATTAAAGTGATAGCCATCCTCTCCTCGACAGAACATCAACGGGTATTGAAGTGCATCATATGACCGATGAGTCTCGTACACGCGCTGCAATTGTCCACCATCGCGACGCTTAAGAACAATATCGGGTGATGCCACATTTTCGCCAACAATCACCACTGCGACTTCATTGATAGTGGGAGCATTGAATTGTCATTCATGGCTTCCAGAGGATCTTTTGTCTGCTCTGATAATGATTTTGTGGTCGTCAGAATGCATTGTGTCCAATGCGGTTTTGAACATTCTGACCAATTGATTATGCTCATGCAGAAGAATTTGCAATTGTCCGATTATTTCACGTTTATTCGCAGGAAAAATTGCACACCGCTGTTCTAGTTCATTTTCTGAATTACCAACGAAATATATCTGAAGGAACTTATGATCTTCGTTTGGTTGTGGTAACAAAGCGCCTGCTCGATGGTGAATTTGTCCTTGAATCTAAATATTTAAATGGTCATTTGTAAAAAAAAAATGTGTTATTATTCAAACGCCTTTACCTTATAACTCGGGTTGTAGCCTGGTTGTTCAATAATTTCTGCTCCAAATGACGTAATTTGAAAACTTCCGTTATATTTTTGTGTATTCGCCAGGAAATGTTTTGATTGGATTGTATTTCCATAGAGAAACGAATACAATGGCTCTAGTGGTTAAGCTAAAACTGGTAATTTAACCTTGCCACCAGCACAGCATAAGCCGGGGGTTTCTAATCGAAACTTCAATGCCTTGCAATGCTGGCATACGATATATAATGAGCCGATATCAACACACGAAAGATCTTTGTAAGCGACTGCGGAATCGTATTCGAAAGCAGCACGATTCAAGGATACATCTGAACTTCTTCTTCTTATATTAACATGTTGTCGAATTTGGGGCGGCGTTTGTGCAGCGCGGGCCTGTGTATTATGAGCACGTCTAAATTCTTTAATGTTTCTTGCATTACGTGTACGCCGTCCAATATTTGTTCTTCTCATAGGAGGGCATGATTCAAGCATAAAAATTCTCTCCAAAAAACAATAGTCGGTTTTGATTGAAAAAGTTCATAGATAACATAAAACGATAATGTTTCAAAATAAAATGAATAATGTGACAACTATTATATTTGTTTACTCTAAAGTTCTAAGTGTCTATAATAAAAAATGTATATCAACCAGAACATAAAAATATATTTTTTTTTTCGATTTTTATCGATATTAATCGATTTCAAGCCCTGCTATTATCGATATTTGTATTATATTTATATTTTTATTTTTATCTGCTAGAGGGCGCCACCGGCGTAACTCGGTTTTTGTCTCTAAATCTCTAACTCACAGGAGTTAGGTCCTTAATTTATGCTATAAATCCGCTCCCCGACATTCTCTATAATTTAAAAAAAAATTTCAGCCAAATCGGTTCAGTAGTTTTCTCGGTTAGCGCGGTCTAAGAAAAACCCTTACAATTTTATATATAGTATATAGATAGATTGTACAATATGATAGTTTTACTCATCTAAGGGCTGATGATAATAGAGTATGAGTATACTATTCCACAAGCTTTTCTAACACTTACAACCATAAATACATACCATTATTGACTTCGTTTTGTATTTGATTCTCAACATAATTATGATCGTGCTGAACGATATCTAAGCAGAAAATATATTATGATTCTTCTTCTTGTCGTATCGGTCTTCATATTCCCTTCGCTCCCCAGTAAGCCGCAATTTGTATTGCTTTGTCTGAAATTTTATGCGTCAAAAAATCTTCCTTTTTACACTTATTCGGTAATTGTGGGCATACAAACAGATGGTCCGCATCCTGCTCTCCACCACATTCGCATTTCCCATCATCTTTCAATCCCCATTTTTTCATATTACTCGCTGTCCTTCCAGTTTCCGTTCGTAATCTATTCAGTGTCTTCCATACCGACCATGGTAAGTGACTTCCGGTTGGTAAGCTTTCCTTCGGATCCTTCCATAGCAGTGAGTTATGCTCTTTCATTGCCTCCTTCCATAAGTCTATTCTCGTTGCTTCAGGTGTTTGTGATAGGCTAATTGTTGTCTTCAAAAAATTTTTCCTTGATTTGAGCCGGCTCCCCATGGTTTTACCTCCATATAGAGGATGTCTTAAGTCTGATTCTTGTTTTGTTTTCTCTACCCTTGCTGCCACCTCTCGCCTTATATTAGGGGGTGCTATACCGCATAATACTTGTACTTTCTGAACTGGTGTTGGTCTCAGGCACCCCGTAATTAATCTGTTAGTTACATTTAAGGCCACATCTACCTTTTTAGCATGTGCTGAGTTTCTCCATGCAGCACAAGCATATTCACCCGTCGAGTAACATAGTGATAAGGCTGTCGTTCTCAAGACATGAGGGTCTGCGCCCCATTGAGAGCCAACCAGTTTTTGAAGCAAGCAGTTTCTTGTTCCTATTTTATTTTTTGTGTTTTCACAATGACTTTTATATGTCAGGGCTCGGTCAAGTTTAATGCCTAAGTAGGTTGGTTCTTCGCAATGCTCTAATTCTGTGTCTTGCCAATTAATTCTCAGTTTCCGCTTGGCGTCTTTGTTTCGTAAGTGGAAAGCGGTAATTTGTGTTTTTGCTGGATTCGGTTTGAGATAATTATCATTATAATATTCCTTCATAGTATTAAGTGTGGCATTCAGATTCACTTCCACCTCTTCGAATGTTTTGCCCTGGGTTGTAATAGCGAGGTCATCAGCGTATATAAAGTGCTTCGTTTGGGTCCCAATTGGTTGATCATTAGTATAAATATTAAATAAAATTGGTGATAGAACACTTCCTTGGGGTAATCCATTATTTTGTCTTCTCCATCTGCTCTTTTTGGCCTGCAATGATACAAAAAACCGTCTATTCCTTAATAAAAGACTAATAATTTTTGTGAATTTCGCATCTTCAGTTAGCTCATATATTTTCTTAAGCAGTAATCTATGATTAACCGTATCATATGCAGCGCTGAGGTCGATAAAAGCTGCACCTGTTATTACATTATTCTCATAGCCTTTCTCTATTTCTTCAACAAGGTTAAGTATTTGCCCCGTGCATGACTTACCAGTCCTAAAGCCAGCTTGTTGCTTGATTAATTTCCCGTCTATCTTGTCTTTTATTCTATTCAGTACCATTCTCTCAAACATTTTATATGTATGACATAATAGTGACACGGGTCTAAAGTTACTTGCATCTGTAGGGGCTTTTCCAGGCTTCAATAATGCCACAACATGTGATTTGAGCCATTCTGTTGGGATACTATCGGTTTTGATACAGTTATTGAACATGTTTAGTAGCCATTCCTTGGCTTTGGGGCCTAGTTGTTTGATCTGTTCTGTCATGATTCCGTCGATGCCCGCTGCTTTCCTATTTTTCATTACTCCGATGGCCATATTTAGCTCATCCATCTCGAATGGTTTATTGAAGTCACTTGTATTATTCTTTATATCCATTTTAAATTTAAGCTTAGTTTTCTTCCCTTTTGTCTTCGTTTTGCCATTCATTAATAATTTGTGTGCAATTTGGTCTGGTGTTATGTTTATATGCTCTTTCGGTTGTTGTTTTTCATTGTTCATGCTTTTTATTAGTTTCCAGGCTTTGTTGCTGTTTTTGACCATATCTAGATCCTTAATTAATGTCATCCATTCTTTTTTACGTTCTTCGGCTATATCCTTCAAAATACGTTCTCCAGTTTCAATTGTTAGTTCCGAAAAGGGATCTTCTTCATACCTTTCGTAGTAGGTTTCTAAGTCCTTTATGGTGTCTTGTCGTAGTCCCTTGATGTAATTGATGTGGCAACCCCTTGGTATATATTTTCTTGAGACCTTCTTTAATCTATCTACAAATTTGCAGTAATTAGCAGGTGTTGGTTGTAGAGTTTGTATTTCATTATCCATATATTTCGTGACTTCTGCCCATTTAGCCTTTTTAAAGTTGAATCGTCTCCTAAAAGGTACCATTCGCGGTGTTATGGCTGCATTTATCTGGCATTGAATCGGTCGATGTTGAGTTTTTGGGATAGCTTTCATTATTGATTTAATGCTCATATTTCTTATATTATGGCTCACGAAGATGTTGTCGGGGTTATATCCTTTCCGCCATCTACCGCTGTTAAATGATGGTGGGATTTTAGCATCATGTATTAAACTCATATTGTCCCTTTCTGCCCAATCTTCGACCTTTTCCCCATCTTCATTGTTCTCTGTGTATCCCCACATCACATTATGGCTATTAAAATCTCCTATTACAATTTTTATATTTCTTTCCCTGTAGTTCTCAGGTTCTTCAAATTCAAATGATACATTAGGGGGCTTATATATTGATGTTATGGTGCATTGTTTTATGTCTATTGTCATAATTTCTATATTGTTTTTGTCTGTGATCCCTGTCGATATTATATCCAAATCAGGTTTAGTAAATATAGCACTTCCGTATTTACTGTGTGGCCTTTCTACCACTAGTCTCATCCCGCTTATTTTTGGTCTTCTGTGGTTTGTATCTCGGTGCGTCTCTTGTAAGCACAGCACCTCACATCCCGATGTTTTACATAACTCCGCTAAAATATTTTCTTTCTCTGGTGTAAGACCTTCGATATTTATGGATATCATCGTCATGGTTGGCCCTGAAAAGGGCCTTTTGGGTTGAAGACCGTGGTTGGTAGGATTGGTTGACGAGCGTTGCATTATTGTCGTATATATCAGGTATATCTTATAAAAATGCAATCTCGTCGTTCCAGGGACACCGCGTGGAGGTTCCTACCATGTCCCCATATTATGATTACATGTATTATAATAAAAAGTAAAGTTGGTATTACATTTTTATTTTGCATATACTGAAACCTATATTATTATTATTAAACAAATAAATTGTGACTCGGCTTAGTTTAACCTATTGTAAATAATAATTTTCTTCTGTTGAATCTATGATGTATACAATTTCGTCATAGTAAAAATATTATGTTTACAGAAAATATTTTGTTATTTAGATATAAAATTAAATGGAATACAAAAGAATCGATAACATGGCTATAATTGTTAATTACTTGTAACTAGACAGTATAAACAATATCATTGATAGTCAATACATACTATTCAGGATTTAATGTCATAATTATGGTCATGAAGGATGTCTGAAAATCTATTAACATGTAACATATTAAAAATATATATTTTTATTTATTTTCATAATATAGCAGTGTTTAAGTTTCAATAAATTAATAAAGATATTTTAGCTATTTAATAAGATATACAAATATTTTAATGTTCCGCTAAAGCATCTAATCTCAACCTATTATATTTATGTTACATTATTGGTGCAACAATATTCAATGTATTTTTGTAAGTATATAATTTAAATAAAGCCAGAATGTCATAATAAATTAAATAAAATAAAAATACTTGGTTTATATTATTATATTAGCTATTTACATTTATTTTTATTTATTTACCAGTTGCAAACTAGTAAAGACTTGACGAGAAAAACATTATTAGTATTAATATTTTTAAATATCAATTAATATCCAAATTAATCTTAATTGTTTTAATTTCAAGAAAGATTCTGGCGACATAGACCATTGGGTTTACAAATGTTTAAATTACATGTTAAATGTTAATGAGGTTATACTATAGAAAACTAAATTTAAATTTTGATTGAAGGTTTGCTGTTGTGATGAATTGCATGATGTCGGCTATGGCTTTGGGATGATTGTGGAGTATTTTCGGCGAGTGTTTTGAGCAGGTTGAGGTTTGATCGATGTTGAGATATGTGCGGCATTCAGTGAGAATGTGTTTGATGTAATTTGGATGCCGCATGTTGGGCAAGTTGAGGTTCTTCCTTGTTTATTAGAAAACTGTGTGAGATTTGCGAGTGGCCAATTTAGCCTCGTTATAATAACTTCGAATTTTCTGGTGTTTCGATGGAATGTCCAGTTGTCTGTGTTGTGTTTTATTTTATTTAGCTTGGTAGATAAGGATAACCATTTCTGATGCCATCTTAGATGGCATTATTAGTATAAGTGCTTGTATGTCCCTGTATGATATGGTATATGTGGGAGACGAGAGTGAAGAGGAGATTACGGTTTTGACAGCTAGGTCAGCGCGCTCGTTTTCAATGATGTTGAAGTGTCCAGTAATCCAGAAAAGTTTGATTTTGAAATTATTAATTTTTAAGCGTGTATATTTTGTTTGAATATAAAGGCCAATGTCTGATGGGTTATTATTAGTATTTTTTATGTTATTGAAGGCGCTGAGGGAGTCGGTAAAGATGATAGTGTCATGGATCTGGTGAACGGTTATTAGTTCGAGGGCTTTGATTATTCCGATTGATTCAGCAGTGAAGACTGAGCAGGAGTTAGGGAGTTTGTACATAAATTTTATGTTATTCCAAACAACTGCAGCTCCGACCCCGATTTGGGTTTTGGATGCATCCGTGTACATTTTTTCGCATTTTATGTTTTATATCAAGTGGAAATATTCTTGTTTATATATTGAAGAAGGAGTGTCTTTTTTTTTAATATGGAGAGTACGGTGTTAGTTACATTGAGATTTGTCCATTGGGGAGCTAGGGGAGGTGAAATAGTTAATAAATTAGAGATTACTAGATTGTTCTCCTGAAGTAGTATTGATAAAGTTTTGAGTTTTAGATTGAAGTCGAGTGAGGGAAGAGTGCTTGCTAACTTTAACTCATGGTTTAATGTTATTTTGAGTCTTCTTATTTCGAGTGGAGGTGTACATGCTAAGTTGTAGATACTGGGTATTGGGCTTGATCGATAAGCACCAATAGACATACGGAGTCCGGCGTTGTGAATGGTATCTAATTTTTTTGTATTTGATTTATTAGCTGTTGTCCATAAGAATGATCCGTAATCGAGTTTAGATAGTATTAGTGATTTGTATACTGTTAGTAGCACATGAGTTTTGGAACCCCATGATGAGTGAGATAACGTTTTTATAATATTGAGCCGTGGAGAGGTTGAGTTTTTCAAGGAGTTGATGTGGTGGGTCCAGGAGCATCTTTTGTCGAAAGTAATTCCGAGTATTTTGATAGTATTATTATTTATTAATTGGTAATCACCGATTTTTATGTTTAAGGAGTTTTGAATGCGCTTACGAGTGAACACTGTACATTGAGATTTTTCGGGAGAAAAAGTGAAGCCAGATGTAAGGGTCCATTTAATAAGATTATTGATGGCTTGTTGAAGGTGTGTTTGGACAGTTGCTAAGCTCTTGCTTCGGCAATAAATATTGAAGTCATCCGCGTAAAGGGTAGAATAGACGGGTGGAGAGATGTTCTGAGTGATATTGTTGATAGCGATGAGGAAAAGCGTGACCGAAATTGTAGATCCCTGAGGGACTCCGTTTGCCTGTGAGAAAGTGTTGGATAGAGTTTGATTAATACGTACTTGAAATGTTCTTGTTTTAAGAAAATTACTAATGAAGTTGAATAATTGATTTTGACTTAGTACTTTATTGAGACTGTTTAAAATGTGAGGTTTCCATGTTGTATCGTATGCTTTCATTAAATCGAGACTGATCATGCCTAAGTATTGATTTTCGGAGTAAGTGTTTTGTATCTCTGTATGTATCTTGGATAGACAGTTATATGTGCCTTTATTTTTTCGGAACCCACATTGTACTGGGGAGAGATAATTTGACTGTTCTATAAACCAAATTAGACGTTGGTTAACAATTTTTTCTAAGACTTTACATAAGGTATTAAGAAGTGAGATGGGCCTGTATCCTTCAGGGGAGAATTTGTTTTTTCCTGGTTTGCTTATAGGTATGACAATACTGTTTCTCCAATTTTGAGGAAATACATTTTTGTTCCATATGGTGTTGTAGATTTTTAGGAGTACTTGGAGTGTGTCGATGGAGAAGTTTTGGATAAAGCTATAAGGGATATTGTCCGATCCGGTATTTTTGCTGGTACATTTTTTAAGAGCTTACAAAATTTCATCAATTGTTATAGAGCTGTTTAAGTAAGTTTGCTGGGCATTTTGGGGTGATATTGAAGAGGGTTGAGCAGGTGGTAAATTCGTGTTTTGCCTTAAGAAGTCGTGGCTGTACGTATCATTGCTGGAGTTTTTTTCGAAGTATTTTCCGAGGAGGTGAGCAATTGAAGATGGATCGGTGTTCAAAGATGAGTTGGTGGAGAGATAGATGTTGTTGTGTTTTTTTCGTCCCTGTAGTGAATGGATTTTGTTCCACATTATGTGGGGGTCAGTCTGAGCGCCTAAATTGGAGGTAAAGTTTCGCCATGTAATGGCTTTATTGCTTTTGACCAGGAATCTTGTTTTCGCTCTGAGTTATTTTAATTTGATGTGGTCCTCGAGGGATCTGGTTTTGATAAATGTTTTCAGTGCTTTATTTTTTAGTGATATAGATTGTTTAATTTCATTGTTCCACCACGGAACTGGTGTTTTTTTGGAGGGGGGTTTTATGTATCCGATTGTTTGTTCTGCTGTCTCTATGACGGTCTTGGTGAATTTTGAGACTGTTGTTTCAATATCAATATCGTCATCAGTGAATTCAGACGAGTTGATTTTCTTTTCGAGAAGGTTTGAGAATAGAGGCCAGTCAGGTTTCTTGAGGTTCCATTTTATTGTAGAGTGGTTCATTTGATAAGCATTGGAAATGAATTGTATTGAGATTGGAAGGTGATCGCTATTATAAATTTCATTTAATACTTGCCAGTGTAATCTTTGTGCTAAGGTAGGTGTGGAGAACGTTAGATCGATGGCTGAGAGGTTTCTGTTGGTGGGATTTATCCTAGTTTGCTTTTTGTTATTGAGTATTACGATGTTATCTTGTTCTAATAATTTTTCTATAATCTTTCCTGTTAGATCGGTTTTATATGAACCCCACGAATGACTGTGGCTGTTGAAATCCCTGACAATGATAAAGGGACGTGGTAGTTGTTTGATAATATTTTCTAGGTCTATTAGTGTAAAATTGAAATTATTTAGAATGTATATATTACATAGGGTGGTTTTTGTTTCGAGTATGATTGATATTGCGACAGCTTCAATGTTTGTATGGAGAGGGATTTCCTCCCAAGGGAATGAGTTATTAATGAGAGTGCAGACCCCACCGCTTGCTCTCAGACAGCCTCTACGGTTTTTTGTTGCATATTGATTGTTATTTATATTAGGTGGAGACTCGTCGAACTTGAGGTTAGTCTTTTGAAGGCATATTGCGATAGGTTGGTGTAAGTTTATTATAAGTTTAATTTCGTCGATATTTTTATGGAGTCCATTGAGGTTCCATTGGATAATGTTTTTTGGTTGTGTCTGCATTTTAGTGTTTATTAAAGATCATTACTTTTTATTTTATTTTATTTGTTAGCTTAAATGTTGCCACTATCACATCGATGTTTTTGTGGCTTCGTGTTATTAATTGTTGTTTTTATTCAGTTTGGGTGGGCTTAGTGGACAGCGCTTTATCGAGGAGAGAATTACAAAGTCACGTCAATATGTTTTTTTTTCCAGGAGTATTAATTGTGGGCTTGATTTTTTCTATGACCTCGATCATTTCAAGACATGTAATGTTAAAATCATCTAAAATTTAAGATGGGTTGGATATGCTGAGAGAGTTTTCGATAATGAACTTAAATTGTTCATAATTAATTTTTTTGTTGGGCATTTCTTCAAACTTGGGTTTGGTGGGTTCGAGAATTTCATCAAGCTTTAAGACTATGTTTTCAATGGATTGATTTCGTTTTAATTTTTTGGTTGCTGGTTTCGGTGTTTTGGTTGTATTTGGTTTAGAAGTAGTTTCTTTTGATATATTATCTTGAGTAGGGGATTTGGGGGTAAGCGGATCGTTGGTTAGGTTTGATGAAGTTGAAGAGAGTGCTGGTCTTTTTTTAATATCGATTGTATTTGTAGTCAATACTGTGATGGTATTTGATGTTGTTTCCATCGGAAATGGGTCCTCGAGGAGGGATGTTTGGGTTGAGGTTTGTGAGATGGTGTTTGTGGAGGTGTCAACATTTGTATTTGCGAACGTATTGCATAAGTTTTCATTTATATTTGTATTTATGACTTCTGCTGGTGTGTTTTTGCATTGTTTTGTTATGTGACCTTTACGTTTGCATAAGAAACAGTGAATCGAGTCGTCGTCCAAGAATATTCGGTGAGATGTATTTTCAAGATTGATCGGGATGGATTTTGGTAGTTTTTCGAAATCGTCGGGTTTGATGTAAACTTGGCGTCTAAAGCTTATGATATGAGCTAGTTCTGGGATGTTGAATCCCGCATTGATATGTGTAATTGGTGATAATATTTGGATTTTATGATATTCTAGGTGTGATATAATGTATTCGTTTGGTATATCGGGTGAGACATGAGATATGATTATTCTTTTAGCTGGATTTATTAACCGTCTAATTTTGATCGTCGTATGTGAGTTTATTATGATGTAGGGGTAGTTATCTACAAGAAAATCAACCGTGTTTTTGTCGTTGAGATATATACAGAATCGGTTGTTGGTTATCCGAGAAGCAAATTTTATGTTTTTTGGTGAAGTTAATTTGCTAATTGCAATTATGTATTCAATCTGGGGTATGTTGTCGATTGAATCGAAAACTATTGCGTGTTCTTTTTTGGGTAGTGTAGAGTTGAGAGTGGTTTCGGCGAAATATTTTTTTCCAAAAGCGTATTTTTCAGGTTCATTGTAGGTGTTTTGTTGCGATGAGTAATTGATATTATGCACGCTCTGTATGTGGTTGGTCTTATTGATGGAATTGTGATTAGGAATATTTATATCGGTGGTTTTAATTGCATCGCTGTTGTAGTCGTTATCGGAGTGTTGAGATGGAAGAGGCTCATTAATCGCGTTATCTGCTATAACAACGGAGGGCCCGGTTTTAGATATTATTGGGACATTTTGATTGTTAGTTGAAACTTTAGATGAGGCAATAAGTTTTTCATTAAGCCTACTAGTTTTGTTATGTGGTTCACCCATTTTTTGGGTATTTTATTGATTTATAATGTTAACATGTGAATATGGATCAACGGTTAAATATTTAATCATATTACCTGTACACACGTAGAGCTTCAGTACGCTTACGAGAGGTATAAATGCGAGAGCGCGATAACGATAAGCGTGTTGCTCGGTCGGGAGTGCACACGTAACTGTAACTTTAATTGGTTAGGAATTAAAACAAGGTATAAACTATAAAGACAAAAACATAATATGTAATTTGTAATTTATTTAATAATAAAATTTAAAAATATTCATAACAATAATCATCAAACTTGTAATAAATAACAATTTTAACAATATTTTTGTACACAACACAACATATATTATATACCTACTCAATTATTCAGTATTTTATAAAAAAAAAAAAGTATACAAGGAAAATTAAAAAAAATAAAGCAGATTTTTTACAAAAAATGTTAAATTTAATTTACAAGCTATTTATATAATATTTTTCTACATAATACATATAGTTGATGTATAAACTTTTATAATTACATAATATTAGAAAGTCTAATTTATTTGTTATTTAATTTTATCATGTTAATATACTGTATAGATTAAAAACATATAAAATTAACTTAGGTATTAACAGTAAAAAGAAAATATACATATTTGTATACTTATTTTACAAGTACATAATATAAAATGTTAATTGTTAATATTTTACATGAAAGTATTTTACTAAACATTTAACTATTTACATACTATACTACTATACTATTTACTTATTTTATTTTATTAATAAATGTGTGATA
Organism: Melanaphis sacchari; assembly: GCF_002803265.2. Lineage (NCBI taxonomy): Eukaryota > Metazoa > Arthropoda > Insecta > Hemiptera > Aphididae > Melanaphis > Melanaphis sacchari. Next base: position 17,077 of record NW_020271190.1, read on the forward strand.
TTATTGTTGTTATTTATAATTGCGTCCATTTTTAATAATTAATTTAAATAGTAGATTTTTCCCGCTTTAAAAAATCGCGGGATATAGTTGTATAACTTTTATCACAATAATATAATTATTATCAATATAAACTATATAATTGAATATGGTAATTTTGATTCATTCGGTTGGTGCTTCTGTAGTACTGTTTTTCCGAATTATCATTTTATACTCTTATAATTTTTCGGACAAGTGCTTATCACTCTAATACACCTTGTCCCATAGCTTGTTCCGAAAACGGCAATTGAGTGTCTAGATATCAGTCATCGCCCGGTACGGTGAAAGTCGATACCTGAAAGGGCAATCCGATTTCGGCGGATTGGATGAATTTCCCGTGGCTCGCCCGATGCTTTTGAGTATGTAAAATAAATAAATACACTCCGAAACGGTTATCAAGTGTCTAGTTATCAGTCATCGTCCAGTGAATATCGATTCCTGACGGCAATCCGCCTGCGGCGGATTGTCATACCTCCTGACGTCGAAGGCGTTGTGCTGTTTAGTACGCAAAACAGTTTAAGTCGAATCGAGTGCTCAATATTCAAGTTATCACCATTGAAAATCCAGTTAAACGCGTTTAAACCTCCTAGGCTGACGATGTGGGCGCAAAGAGAAGATTTTAAAAGTATTAATGAAGATACATGTCAAACATTAGCGAGTTGAAGATCAAAAACCTATACATAATTAATATTTTTTTTCATATTTTATAGATGGTTAGATATCGAAAAGAAATATTATGCACTTTCTGTGATGACAAAATATTTAATGTGCTACTGTTTTTCCCTTGTATCTTTCAAATGTAAACAACTGAAAGGCTAAACATATAAAATAGTGAATTCACGGTCAAAACTGAGTAAAACAACTATATTGTCATCAATAGAATGTTCTCAGGCTATAATATAAATTGCATATCACATATGTACATTTGAATTGTGCAGACTGTTAGCAATAACTATAATTGGTTTAATTGAATACTATTGTGTAATTTTATGTTCGTGTAAAGTATATTGTAATATAATATATTTTGACATCATCAATCGAGCAATATAAAATTAAATGTGTGAGATCAAAAATCAATTTGAAAATTTGAAAAATATTTTATTAGTAGTAGTGTAAGACAGGATATCAAAACGAAAACAGCAATATTAATAATGATCAAATTAAATGAGAAAAAAAATGCAAAAAATTCCGTTTGTGTAGTTTCTTATGGGGCTGCCCGGAATACGCCGGAACGGGATACGAACATGCCTACCTAACGACCGGGGACCTATCCTAACACCTATCGACCACAGTTTAAGTTGTAAATTACAACCGAATCTTGAGCACTTAAACCGTTTTAGAGATGCGACGAATACCATAGTATACGTCATTTAAGCGATACAATTTTTACGATTCGCGTATCATGAAACCGTAAATCGCATATTTATTGTCGTTTAGTGTTTCCGACATATTCCTCTACATTATTTAATCGTATACGTCCTAGTGACCTAGCGAGTTTATTATTACAGACACATATCACGATATCGCCCCAAATGTACGCGATTAAAAGCATTAAAACGACTCGAGAGCAAGACTCTCGCGTTCTGTTTTTGTAATACACATGAGAATCTGTTAAACCCGACGCGCGTTTCTTTTTTATACACATAAAATAAATCGTATTTCGTTCGCCATCGAGACGGTACCGATAAGGTCATGGAGGCGTCCGAGGGTGGAGACACCAAAAACAAAATGACGCGTATTCGATACGGATAAACGATTTATCGTATCGAAAAAAAAAAACAGTAGTGACGATACGACGACCGACCGGAGAACGCGCCGCGAGTACGCGTTTTCCGGACGCGACGGCCGCGAACGGAATTCGGGGACGCACGGACGGGACGAAAAAGACCCGCTCCGGAATATAGCGTCGAGAACGCGACGAAAAGAGGTCTCGAAAGGCCGGAAAACCGGGCGAAAAGCGGAAAAAACGGTATATAAAAACAATAATAAAAAGTAATAAGTAATAAGTTATAACCTAACCGATAACGACGACGGCAGGAGATAACGATAACGCCTGGAAAAAAAAATTTTAATTTTTCGATTGGTCGAGACACTAAACCTATCGACCCGTGTAGCAACTATTCTTCGTTTCATATTATAAGACTAGCACCAGTGAAACTCGTTGTAAGTGAATACCCTAGGTCGGTGAAACTCGCTGTATGTGAATACCCTAGGCCGGTAAAACTCGCTGTATGTGAATACCCTAGGTAGCTGAAAATCGTTTGAAGTGAATTTCCTAGGTCGGAGAAAGGACATAAGAATACCGCAGTTAGAAAAGTCTAGTAGGCGAAAACAGTGATAACAATGTTTGAGACGTTGATACCTCTAATTTGGTGGTTTTACACTTTGGCGGTGTCGTTTTAAACGCGTAAATAATAATCTTATTGTATGATTTATATTATTTAATTAATTATTTTCTATACATGGCTGTGGGACGCTATTCGGTAATCGTCGCGGGCTTATCTGGGTTTATTGGCGACGATTATGACTTCATTATCCACTTTATATTAGAGATTTGTTGGGTGGTTTATGTGTGTGAGGCACCCGACGACGGGTAATATTTCAATATTGCAAAGATATATGATGGTATTAATAATTATTATTGAGATGTTTTACTGTCGTCTGGGTTTGGGTCGTAGAAGGTTCTTCAGCATTGGGTGAGATATGTGTAGAATGGCAACATAAAGTTTAGAAGAATAAAATATAAGAGAGGATTGCGTTTTCCTTAGCGCGTTTGTGAAGCAGGATGGATGATGAACGAAATGCGTTACCGTTAACACGGAATGCGAGTAAACATTAAAGATCACCATTTATGCATGAATTTGAATGTTAATGAATTGGAGAAATTGAACGAAATGAATGTACTGAAGTGCAATGACAAGGAAGACAAATCGAAGAAACTGACATGATGATGAAGAAATGATGTACGTCAACTCCACCGAACTCCTCCCACAAATTAAAGATACGAACACCTTGATAGATATATACTTGCAAACGTACAGTATGCTAGGAACTATTGAAGCGGGCAACAAAACAGTAATAAACCATCGAACGACACAACTATCGCACCGACGAACAGGTCGATAAGCAACACGCAACTGAACCGCCACACGC
>NW_020271191.1:0-3041 GCF_002803265.2 Melanaphis sacchari
CTGTCTCGTGCTAGATTTACATACGATAATTTGTTTTTATTGGTTAACACGTTGATGGACACGCCATGCTATAGCATTCTATGTGTTTTGGTATTGCCGGTGCATGACTGCTATAGCATTTGTTATTGTAAATGTTGATTTAGGGTCAAAAAATGAAACTTTATGTGATGTACAACTGTACAACCTCTTTGGTGGTATACCATAATATCTTTATCACACGTGCGCTTATCGGGCAAACCCGCCAAATTCATAATACAACGTATTTTGTTATCAATTATTATCATTATGATTATTATCCACAAACGAAAAGCAACAAAATTTTAAAAACATTACTACTAAAACATTTTACTTTTTTATTTAAGATTTATATTTAAACGTATTTTATTAATATATTATTATAATGGATGAAGATAGCCGAATACTGGAAATGTTAGATGACGTGGAAAATGATAAGTCGCTTAATATTTTTGGTATTAGGGATATATAAATTAAAACTAACCATAGGTATTATGTGGTTATTGTTATATTTTAGATAATTTTTTCAACATCTGGCGAATCATATGCAGAAGATTCTCATCAAAGTGATGGTAATTCGTACATAACTGACAGTGATGCTGATCATTCTACAACACTGTCAAGCTCAAATATAAGTTATACTAGTCCGGATATTGCAGTTGCTGCAAATAACATAAATAATAATGATAATGAAATTGACAGTGATAGTGTGGTAAGTTCTGATTCTAACACTGATACAGAAGAGGATGAAAGTGATTGGGAAGATGAAAAATTTGGTAATATACAAGATTTTGAATTTGATGTTAGTACAGCTGGAACAAAATTTGAAATAAACAATGAGACTTCAGCTATTGATGTTTTTTTTAAATTTTGGGATGAGGAAGTATTCAACTTATTACTTACATGCACTAATAACTATGCAAAAAAAATTGGCACTTTAACTCGTCCTCATACAAAAGGTAGTAGAGCTAAAAATATTACAAAAATTACTCGAGAAGACTTAGAAAAATTTATTGGATTATGTTTACTCAAGAGTCAGTTGAAAATCCCAATATTACGAAAAGCATTTAGCAATAATCCAATGTATTACCATCCCATTTTTAATTATACTATGTCTGGTAGAAAATTTGAAAAAATTCTTAGATGTTTTAATAGCTCCGAAGGTATTTCTATAAATCCTTGTGATAGATTACATAAAGTTTCAACATTAGTTGACATACTAAAAAACAAATTTCAATCTAATTTCAGCCCTTATGAGGCTCTATCTTTGGATGAGTCCATGTTGCTTTGGAGAGGGCGACTATTATTCAGACAATATATAAAAAATAAAAAAAACAAATATGGAATTAAGTTTTTTGAGTTATGTACACCTGACGGTTATGTACTGAATACTGAAATTTATAAAGGAAAGACTGATCAGGTGTCAAATGGTTCAAAAATAAATGATCTAGTCATCAGATTGATGAAACCATATATAAATAAGGGTCACCATTTATACATGGACAATTTTTATAACTCAGTGGATTTGTCAAATATTTTGTATAAGAAGAAAACACATACAACAGGCACATTAAGAAGTAATAGAAAGAAAAATCCAAAATCAATTACAACAAAAACTTTGAAATTGAAATTTGGTCAACATGTTTTTGCTAAAAAGGGCCCAATTTATGTCAGTCGCTGGAGGGATAAACGGGAAGTGCTATCAATTACAACTGGACACAAACCTGAGATGGTTTCAGTCAAAAATAAATATGGACAACAAAAAATGAAGCCCAAGCACATTGCTGAGTACAACTTAAACATGTCAGGGATTGATCGAAGCGACCAAATGATAAGTTACTATTCTTCACCAAGAAAAACTATTAGGTGGTATAAGAAAGTTATCTTCCACTTTCTGGATATTTCTGTATGGAATGCATACTATTTGTATAAAAAATCCCTGTCAACTAGCAACTACCGTTTTATTGATTTTCGTGAAGCCATAATTCAAAAACTAATATATTTACCAGAGAACATTATTCATGGAAACCAACTAATTAAAAATAAAAATATTCATAGAAATATGAATAATTTACCAAGACCAACATCGCCAATTTTAGGACACATGCAAGAAAAAATTCCACATCCTCCAGGTATAACAATATAAAAAATATTTCAATATAAAATGTTGTAAAATTATTGTTTTAGGTTGGAAAAGAAGTGGATATTTCCTGCGATGTAGACAGTGCACAAAGCAAAAAAAAGTTAAACAGACCTCATGGAGGTGCAAAATGTGTCCTGAGCAACCGCCATTATGTCCAGGAATTTGTTTTTCAATGTATCATAAACTTGAGTAATAATCATATAAATAAAACCAATTTAATATTTATGTTTTATTCACAATCCATATAATTGTATGGGTTTTGTTATGTGTTTATTACTAATTTTTACAAAGTTTGTATTGTTTTATTTTATTTTGTTATTTTAAGTTTTATGAAGAAGTATATATTTATGTTGTTCCTTATAATTTTCACTAAGCATGTGATATTGTATTTTTATTAATTTTATTGAAAGAACTTAGGTTTTTTTTTACAAGTTTTATAAAGTTTGTTTTTTTGTTTTATTTTATTTCGTTATCGTAAATTGTATGAAGACTGAAGAGAAATATAGACTTATGTTGTATTCGATTTTGATTTTTTACTAAATACTTTATGTTCCATTGCATTTATAATTCAATTATTTTTAAAAACAGTGGAAGTATTTGCACGGTTTCATTAGGAAAAACGATACATGCTATAGCAGTCGTGCACTGTTAGGCAGTTGTGCAATACCATGCTATAGCAGTCATCTTATTTTTTTTTTCTAAAATACTCCATTATTATACACTGATTATAAAAATATAACTTTCATAAAAATCGGACGAAAACTTCAAGAAATACAGAGTGATGCTAAAAGGTCAGAAATGTGGTGCCATGCTATAGCAGTCATGTCCATCAACGTGTTAAGATAATAATAATATTTATTTATTATACATTTGTCAATACGTC
>NW_020271192.1:0-29252 GCF_002803265.2 Melanaphis sacchari
TAGTTACGTATTGTTTTCACTATTTAGTTATAAATTATAAAATATATTAAAATTTTAATTCTAAATAACATAAACGCAAAAGTTGAATAACGATAACTCAAAATTTGTATAACGTTTTAATTGTAAATAACGAATATCAAAATTTTTTAAAATGCTTTCGCTGAATTGTAATGATATACATATAATTTATGTGAACTTTATTTTTACAATGCTAAGAGAACTTCATCATTTTCAGTCATGCATGCATAGTACACAAAAAGAGTCAAGTACATTATTGTAAATTTTGAGAGCTTGTATAAAATAAAATAATATACGTTAAAAGTTTCAAGAATAAAATTATTTAATTAAATCAAAATAATCTTTTTTAGGTTTGAACTGAAAATGTTTTTATTATAAAATCAAGTTCATATATTTATGGTTATTATTATTTTGGAAAAGTATTACTTCTTTTAAGAAACCTTGTATTAATTTTATTTTTTCATGATTTTTAATTAAAAAAAACATTGTATTGTTGATAAAAAGAGTTAAAATATTTTGAAAATTTTACGATATTTAAAAAATGCTAATTTAAACATATGATAAACATTTCCAGTGTATACAGAAAATCGACTTTGTCAAATATTGGTCAAAAATAATTTTTTTTAAATTTAATTAATGAAAAAAATACTGGACTTTTTTTTCTTTTGACTTCCGAAATATCAATTAGTTTTACTTTTATACTAGAAAAGTTATTTAGATTTTAAATTTAAGCTTTTTTACTGTTCCAAAAAGTGACTACTGATCTCATTCTTTTTTTTTGATCTCTCCGCTAAGAAATTAAAACTATATTATTATTTGAATCGCCAAGCATTTTATGATAAAATAATTTTCTGTAATTATGAAAGTATAAATTTTATTGTTGTACGAAGTAAGTGAATCGATACAAGTTGATCCAGTATAACCTTAATCCAATTATCTTGGGTTATAATAATTTAAATCATATTAATAAACATTAAATTTCAATAACTTTTTTTTTCGTACTGTTATTTTTTTAAAAATATCGCAAAGAACTACGAAAAAAAATATGCTCATTTTGGATCATTTTTAGACTGTAAAATACAATAATAATAATAAAATATGTAATGTTATCAAAAAATATAAGAATTAAATTATTCATTATAAAATATAAATGCAAGTATATACTTAAAAAAAAAATTATATTCTAACAAAATTCTTACCTATTTATAAAATCAATATGTAATATAGTTTTAAAATAAAAAATTTAATATAATGTATAAAAATGTAGGTACTAATTTAATATAATATTTATGATTTTTATTATTTCTCAAAATATTGTCTTCTTTCTCAATCATATTTCATTACATACTGTAATTATTTCATCAAAACTTTTACAAAATAAAATTTTAACTTATGTTCTTATCAATAATTTAATAATAAAATGTATTGTCTACTTACATACTGCCACTAGAAACTTTCATATTAAATCCATTTAGTACAACGAAATCTGGAAGATAAGTTTTGTAAGCGTTTTTTACTTCTACGGCATACTCGGATCTTTGGTCCATTTTTTACCCAAATGTACAAATTACGATTAACGAATTACGACCTATAGGCTACAGATAACTATTTCAAATAACCTTAAGATTACATTGAACAAACTATATAAATGATAGTTTCTATAAAAAAAAATCAGTTTTAGTCACGGCCGTTTAGTTTTGAGATACATGTGGTAGGAATATTTTTTTTATTTTTTCTATGTACTAATATTAAATTGGTAATTACATAAATAACTACTTTACTTAAAATAATTAGATAATTAAATAATGTACCTAACCGTTTAATAAATTAAAAAACCATATTTCTTTTTCAATAAATATATTTACATTGTATACTACTTAGTAAAAATTATTAGAATAGAATTTGTTATAGTATGGATAAAAAAAAAATATCCTAATATATTGTATCACTTGGCACTCCACATTTGATATATACTTATTAATATTCAAATGCGGTTTAAATAACTTATTTGATTAATTATTTATACCTGACTTCATAATTATAAGTTTCTAAAATATTTACAACACACAGTTAATTGTTGAACTTTAACTTAATATCTTCACACTTATAAACGTAAAAAAATATTTAATGCTGTGATTATATTGATTTAAATCGGGCTAGAATTAAATATTTGTGTTTAATTATTGATAAGTTTCTCAAATAATACAAAAATACAAGTTAATATAAATAATTAAAAAAACTATATATTATTAATTCATAATATTAAAACAGGTCGTTGATTTTTATTTACTTAGAACAATATATTTTACCAGTATACAATCAATTTTTTCCTATGAAATTTCAATATAAGATACAAAACAGTAATTAATGTAGTAATGTAATAGGTACTTATGGTATTAAATACCTAACAAATATTTTAGTAAACTTCAAAATATAAAATATTGTGTTATATTAACTTAATATTTATAGTTAATTTAATTATTAATTAATATTTAATAACCGTAGGTGTAAAAATTCAATTTATAGTAGTTCCACTGAGAATCACTCTTAATGTACATTTAATAATTTTGTATATTATATACTTTATTATATTTATTTTAAGATTTGTTAACCACAATTTAATATTTTTGTTTTAAGATATTATGACATTGAAACCTATACCTACGTCCTACTCATCACGATAAACAAAAAGTTAAGAGATTGTTAAATGATAGTTAGAAATTAATCAAACATAATTTAATATGTACCTACGTTTACTTATAGAATATTAAATTTATATTATATATACATTTATTATGACAATGTATTGTATTTGCAGATCTCAAAAAAATAAATATTCATATTTCTGATACGAAATAAAACTACTTGAAATTAAAAGTTGCAACAATTTTAATACATATTTAGAATAAAGGTAAGATCATAAACACCGTAAGCGTATTTCCCGATCCTAGTACGTTTAAGCGTGGGGGGGGGTGGAGACAAAACCTTTCTGTATGATGTCAGGTGTATACAATATACATATTTTTACCGATTCTAATCTGATTTAGCATGAGGCGCTGAACCCATAAAAGATTCATAATTTTAATATAAACACTTAAAACAAATACGATATTAAATTTTACATAGATTATTTTATTATCAATATTTATATTTATGAATAAATCGTATTTTTTTTTTATAAATTAATTAACAATAAATATTTATTTCTGTTTTTATTACTGTGTATATTATAAATTATAATAAAATAATTTATATACAATTTAACATTACATTTGTTTCAAGTGTTTATATTGAGATTACGAATCTTATATGGGTTTAGCTCCTCACGCTGAATCAGATTAGAACCGGTAAAAATATATATACATCATGTAGAAAGGTTTTGGCTTCGCCCCCCGCGCTGAAACGTCCTAGGATCGGGAAATACGTACACCGTAAACTATATTATTTTGTCGCATTTTATTACCTATTTTAATATATTAAAGTATTAATAAATCTATTTTATTTTGTTTTTTTTTTTTAATGATTTTATAATTTCATGATATAGAATATATGTCTCAGAGTCAGACCAATTCATTATGCAAAATACCTTAGTCGCCAGTTATGCCGAAGATAAGGTTATAATGTCGTTTCACAAAAATCCATTAATAGTCTCGGCCAATTTACAATCCCATCTAGATCTAACATCGCAATGATAGACAAAATGGAAAATACAACTTAATCACAAGTAAATCTATACACACGACATTCACACTTATACATGGATTTTGTTCGTCTGTGTCAGTTGAAACTATACAAACACCTTTATCCAATTCAGATAAATATTTAAGCTTGCTCTTTATAAAAAGATTAACTCGAAGCCAATATATTAGAGCAAAAAGATTGACTTTAAACTCTCGTTCTTGCTCGCTAAAAATTTTACCTACAGCTAATACATTTTCAAATATAAAATTAAATTACTAATTTCCAAAACACTCCTAAAATCTATGTACGGCTTACAGTTGTGGACCGCAGCAAAATAATCGAACCCAAATAAAATCCAGGCCTATCAGAACATAAAACTACGTAAAATAACAAACAGCCAACCCTACATTTTTAATCAAATACTCCACAACGACTTACGCAATCAAAGAAGATTCTGAAGTTTGTAATAAATGATTCTTTACACGACTAAGAAATTACGAAGATTCACTAGTCTAAAATCTTATTACCTCAACGGAACCCAAAAATCCTTGCAGAAAACTAAAGAGGAGATGGTGTGGAGATCTCTTACTTTAAAAAGGGAAAAAAAAATTAATATACTCTTTCTTACTGTTACTCCCCCCTTCTTACTTATTCTCTTTCACGTTTTCTCTTCAAGCTAAGTATTACTATTAAGTGACTTTTTAATCAAGCTTTCTCCGTGCAATTGTATTCTTCATGTATACTTATTGTATTGAATTGTATCAACATAGATTGTATACGTCATATAATAATAAATATAAAAAAATATACAGACTATGTTATTACAATATTTCATTAAAATACGTCATTAGTATTTTATTAATAAAAATAGAAAAAAAAATTATTGGAGTTAATATATTTTGAAATTTAATTATGAATTTATAAATAGATATATCAAATTAAAATTCAATATTTATTTTTAAATATACATTATTTTTTGTTGAAATTTAATAAAAAATAAATTGCTTAAGATAATATTTAAGTTTAATTATATAGAAATTTTTTATTTTCTGTAATTAAATTAGGTAAAAAAATATTGTCAATGCCATAATGACATTTTTTTTTTAATTGTGTAAATTAATTATGTTGACATATTAAGGAAACATCTATATTTACATTAGTGTTATAATACGTTTATTTACATGAATATTGGAACAAATATTATTTTTTTATTTGTTATATATTAAGTAATAAATGCATATCTGAATTAATTTTTAATTTTTTTTTTTTTAATCATTTTTGACATTTAGATATACTTTTTTTAAACAGATTATACACACACACAGTATCGCGCAGAGTATATAAATATTATTGTTGTTGTACCTATTTACTATATAACCAATATTAATAACTCCAGTTGCATATTTTTCTAGTTAACGAGATTACATTTAAAAAATATTTAATTTATTCTTTAGCTATTTATATCATGAACCTATTATTTTACAGTACTTTAATAATAATTAAAAAATGAATATTATCAATAATATTATTGTATGATGTTTACGTATAAAATAAAATATTACAATAAACGTGATATTTTTGGCAAAAATTAATTCAACCAGCTATACTGCATTACTAATAATAGCGTAATATAAATATATAATAAAACATTCTTATCTATTCAGACTGAAAAACCGTCTCACAATAAATTAACGAGGTTATACAGGAATAAGATTCTGTAAAAGTTGTTCTACATATATTAATAATTATTAATTAATGTCTACCGGACGTCAATAAATTATTATGAGTATTTAATTATTTGAAGTTCAGTTTTTTATGAAATTGTATATTTATCCGTAAAATAACTATTTTTCCTAAGACGATTTTCGTTGTAATTTAAAAACGAATATCCGTGTAAATAGAATAAATCTTCACCAAATGTGTATATTATGTTATAAATTCCAATATATAATATAATATTTTAAGGATTAAGCTAATTATTAACATTTTAAATTTTTGAATTTTCAAGTTTTTTTTTTTTATTAATATCGATAAAATAAAAAAGAGGTTAATTACTTACATCTTTTAGATAATATTTCGCTATTATTTTTATAACGATAACTGAAAATATTTTTTCTATAAAAATACATTTACTAATTACTTTAAAGTTATGTATATTTATTATCATTATATGCACTATGATTGACAATTTGTACAGACTCTAATAGCTCACTATGATAATTTCAAAATTTCAAAAAGGAAGCAGATTTCATAATTTATCAGTTAGCTAAATCAGTGACATCAGAGTAAAGAATTACATAACAAAATAATAATACTACAAGGTACACTATATTATTAAATCTCCTAACATGCTAATTTTTTATTATCATTAAATTAAAATTGATATTATAATTAAATAATATTATTTATATTTATGTTTTAAAAAATATTAATTATAGGTTAATGGATAATTAATAAATACTATGATTGATACTATAATTGCGTAACGTAAATGTATATATATATGTATTTTAAATTTAGATTTCTATTTCATATGAAACATTTCTCAACCGTAGTTACATTTAATTTGATATGAAATAAATTAAGTTGTTTTGTAGTTTACATAGAGTAAAATATTACATCATAAACGATAAAATATTCATAATACACAGTAATAAACGATTTAATGAAAATTAATTGAGTTTATTATTAAGTCAGCATTTTCTGATTATCACATAGTATAATACTTGATTTTAATTGAATAAGCTTAAGATTAATACAGAGAAAATCAATAAAATTAAATTCATATTTATTTAATAAATACTTAGAGACTATACCTTAGTGATTTTGAAAGTATAATTTTTAAACAACTAATCAATTTATCAATTTATGTATCTTGTAACACTTTAGTTCTTATAGTACCTACAAACAACGTACTTTAGAAGTGTAGTCAATATAAGTATATAGTAATATAATAATAGTTATATGATATATAAAATATTAACATAAGTTCGATGGTTTGGGCTAAAATTAATTCAATCTATTTTTACTAACAGAAGAATAAATTACTAATGTTCGAAGTAGTCAGACGTTGAAATAACAAAATCAATTAAATAAAAAGTTTAATAAGAATCCACAAGGTGTACAGCACCTAAGACAGATTTGATCGTCTCAACTCATAATAGTTTCTCATATGTTAATTTGAATTAAATGTAATACATTTATTACAGTTTTTAAACATATATGATATGATTAAGTAATGAAAGCATGATATATTTACGCTATTTCGTAATTTACATCGAGATAATAATAAGTTATAACTTTAAGTATTAAGTGACTAATAATATAGGTACATAATATTCTAATTCTCCTCACACGCGGTCAATAATATAATTATAAGTTTATAACGTGGTTTTAAAATAGGAAAATTGTAAAATTTACATCACCTTCCCCTTTTTCAGGATCATGCTTTTCAGTAGAGTAACTTGTTCGGTTTATTTTACCAGATAGTAAAACCACTAATGATGGATCTTCTCAAATCATTCATTCATAGAGAAATGAATGATAGTTCTTAAAAATGTGATTCTTATAAGATATACCTATTACACGTAACGCGGACAACTGTTGCCTTTGTGTAATTTCGGCATATTGAGCGGTGTTTTATTTTCCCGACACTAGTAATTACGAGGTGGCAACTGGCAAGATACGTGTTTGACTTGTGCAAAACGTAAACGTTTTACATGTTAAAATATCTTGACAAAGCAATTGTATAAACTAATTAAAAATGTGTACAAGCTTATTAATACAATTTATTTATTATCATTTAGTTTTAAATATATTATGTATATTTTTAAATTAATGTGATTATAACTATTGTTTTAGGCGATTACTAATGTCCTAATGTATTTAGAATTTATTCGAAAAATTAATGGACAGTGACACCAAAAGTAAATACTATTGACAAAAGTGTAAGTTAAATTATCCATCTAGTCCAATAGTCCATATTTTAGAACATCAGAGAACAGTGAATTAAAAAAAAAAAAAATTAGGTTTATTTAAGCAGTTTATTTTTGTTATAGATATGATGAGTGACAAGCGTATCCAAACAAATTATTTATAATCCGTCGTGTCCATATTGTTTATCTGATGGTCTAATTAATAATCTTATAAGTTTAATCTAATAGTATAGTACTCAATATATTATTTAGAGTAATATATTATAATTTTATAAATTAACTTTCTTTAAAAATTTAAATTAACAAAAATATGTGAACGTAAACAATCATAAATAGATTGTTGTTATGAAATTCTTCTGGAAAGTTTTGGTAGCTAGAAATTCTATTTATGAAATTTTTAAAAGAAATAATGTAATTTTCGGCAAAAATTAATTTAACCATGGTACTACGAATAGTTGAATTACTAAAATGTAGAAACATAAATATATAATAAAATAATATACAAATAATAATTATTAATGTCATTATACTGAGCTACTGAGTAAAATAAATGAATAAATAAATAAAATAAATGAATAAATGTAAATAAAATATAATAAATATCATAAATGAATTACCGACTCGGTGATAGTCAATAATTGTATGAAATAATTCATTTTTATTTATTTATTTATATATATATATATATATATATATACATTACAGAGATGCTAAACCAATTGAAATGGCGAATGTTTAATTAACGATTAAACATCGTTTAATCGATTAAGGTTACGTGGAAATTATATAGAATGACATAAAACGATTATTATCTAGTTGAAGTTATTAATTAAAGGCTGTTTTTTGATTTGCTGGTCTGGATAATAATTAGATATTTAATAAATTTAATGTTCAGATAATCGGCGTTCTACTATGCTTGATGATTAACGTTGACAATAATATACCATTAAAGTTGTTTGTTATTTTTTCGTATACAATGAAAAAAAAAAAATAATAATAATAATTGAGTAGGTAAACATTTAGTATATAAATTGCAGTAATAAAATACACTCGTCACGGATGTCACCATTTTCCGCCACCACTAATTTCAATTTTTATATTTTGGTAACCCTTTATTGTAAGAATTGAAATATTATATTACAGATCACTAAGACAATATATTCATAATTATGCTTTTTCTCTAATAATAAAAAAGAAAGCAAAGATTACGTCCGCAATACACGCGACAGCCAACAACTGACAATTAAGATAATGTTTTGTCAAATAATTTGATTTTTTAATTGATTTTACAATATCTATTACATTTTAGTTTGGGTTTAAGTTCGTAAGAAAAGAGTACATTTAGCACAATGGAAAATATAATCGAGAGTAATCGTAGTAAAAAAACAGTTGATTTTAAATAATTTTAAATTTCTAATTGTTTCGTATAATAAAAAATTTATTTATTAAATATGCACAATTAAAAACTGTACAACGAAAGTCTATACAAATGAAAATAATACAGTTATTAACAATACAAAGACACCACAGCACAGCACAATCATGATGAATATTCTAGTATAGCATTGAAGAATCAAGTTATAAATATAGTATTTAAAAGAAAAGCTATTGAAAATGTAAGTGCTAAATACTGTTTCAGCGCCCCGCCGTGTACAAGACCAAAAAAATTATTATAACTGAAACCGCACAGAAAGGTTAATTTGGTGAAAAAATGGATTACTCCACGTCACACTTTTTTTATAATAGCAGAGCGGTTACCTACTTATTCATCTTTTTAAAATTAATTTTAAAGTACCTATATATATATAGTAAATTCTAAAATGAATGATAAATTTAATAATTATAAGTTTTCTATTTTTTTTTGTTTATGTATGTATACAATAAGAATAGTCGATAAAATGCTTCGATTTTCAAATTTAAAAGTGGCTTTGAATAGCTAATTAGATCTAGTTTGTACTTTAAAAGGATAAAAATTTAATAATCTTAGTAATTTTCAAAATAATTGGGGAAACAAATAAAAAGTAAAGGAAAAAAAGGATTTTACACTCAACTAGTTTTTGACAAAATTGATTTCTTTGTTTTGTTATAATTCAAAAATAAATAATCGTAGAAACTTGATATTTTTATTCAGTATTTATAATACCATTATATATATACGGTATAATTATCCAAATATTTTAAATTTTAACTCTTTTTGAGTTACTTGTAGCCATAAGACATTTTCAATTTTTTTAAATTATTTAAAATAAAAACATTTTACCGGATTCATAGGTTTTTGAAATTTTAATTCAAAATTCTACATAAATTGTTCATATCGAAACTAAAAAATCTAAAAAAATATATTAACGCACTCTTTTTTTATTACATATTTTTACGAAGAATAACGATCTTAATTATTTTATTATAATTCAAAAACATTATTCGTATTATATGGAAGTAATAAAATACCATTAATATCACAATTATTAATGCATTGTTTTCTGAAAAAAATAAATCAATCTACTTTAATAGTAATATAATAGTAAAAATAAAATAAATGACTTTAAAGACAATATCAAAATACATATCATACAAATATATATTTATTAGTTTAAACTGATAGATTGTCTCCGCTCAGAATCGATTATCTATTTCTATTCAAATTTAACACACCAAATACAGTGACCCACTCCACTGTAATGTACTTATGTATAGTAGAGAGGTATTCATTTTCTTATTTTTTTTTTTTTTTAATAAATTATTTTTGTATACCTTTGGTGAAGAAGTTTTATATTTCAGTTTAATCGAGCTTAATAGTTTCGCTTAAGTTTAATTAATCGAGTTTTTATTAAAAATATTTAATATCCTAGATCCGGTATTCCATATTTCCTAAATACGCGCGGCGTGTAAAAAATGAAGTTCTGCTTCGTGAATTCGATAAAAATTTCTATCGGATATATCAGAAAAGGAATCAGAACGACATAAGCCAGTTTGGCTCAAACAAAAATTGAATCTTATCTAGTTATTGCGGAGACACATATATTTTTATTATTATTATTTTTTTTGACAAAAACGACGTATGCCTGCACGCAATGTTCATTATTGTATTGCATATACGCTCGTTTCTTAGGCGTAATGTCATTTTTTTGTGATATTTGTCGAATAATATTGCGCTTGATAGATAAAGAAAGTACTCTCATTAATTATTATTTCTGTCTTACACACCCATAACATTACAAATCCATATACTGGATTCTTTCTACAGTTTATTTATAATTAATTTTAGAACTAATTTACATAGTATCGAATTATCAGAGGAAAGAATACAAACTGTGCTCGAGTGAAGAGTTTTTACTATCATATTTTTATTTTTATCTAGATATAAGTACTAAAATAATTTAAAATTTAAAATTAATAAAAATTATTTTAAAATAAACAAATATTTTATTAGTTTAATGTCTGATACGTGCAAAATTATGAATAGATAACAACAAAATCGATTTTCTTATTTTGTTGAAAAACCAAAAATTAGTTTCACATAAAAATTCCTATTTTCGCTAACTTTTTTGTTTTTTCCAATTATCTTTAAAAGTACTAAAAAATTTAATTTGTATCTCTAAATACAGTGTTAAATAGATTCACTTTCCTACAATATTGAAGTTAAAAATTAAAATTTTTTTTACTATAGATTGTTTATATAAACAAAAATTAAAGCACACATATTAATATCGCTCTGCTTAGAATCTAAAATATAAATAATAAATACGTACAAATTATCATCAAATGATACTTTTTACACAATACATTTTAATGTTTTTTTCATAGTAATTAACAAAAAAAAAAAAATAAATAAATAAATACAAATAATGAGCATTTATTATTGAAATACAAAACATTTTAAATAATATAAAATTTAAATCATCCAATACAATAATATTGTAGAATAATAAAACTACCAATACAATATAACGAATTTTCAATGGTTATAATTTATATTATTATTAGCCAATAAAATTCCTTAAATTAAGTACAAATAAATAATAAAATCACATAACTTAATTTTAAAACAATCATATTATATTTATTGAAAATTTTAAACATACAATTGGCTCCACGTTATAACAGATTTGGTTGGGAAAATATAAATGTGTATAATATTATAATATATTAAATGCAATATCATAGTAAAAATAAACTATTAACAGTATCACAGAAAATCATATGATATTCTTTAAATTCTAAATTCTAATGCTTTTTAGTAATAATAAAATCAAAAAATCATTGCTTACGAAATAGCGAAATAGACGGTCTGTCAGCTTATATTACTAAATACTTATATTTTAAAATATATTTATATTGTTATTAAAGAGATTTTTTTTTTTTTATTGATCTTTATAAATCCAGAAACTAGGGCCATTATTAACTGTAGGAAGATACAGAAGGATTTTTTCGAGTTTTTTGTGTAGGGTTGGTATGAATTTTATGTAAGATTGTGAAACACGTGTGTGTATGTATGTGTGTCATGGATTTGTCGCTAAGAACCCAGGTGGTCCACCCATCCACAAGCTAGCGACTTTGGCCGATGCTTTACCCTAGAACACATTGATGACTGCGCGCCACATTAGGCCACTAAAAAGATTTATTTTACTATTCAGAGGACGTCGTACCCACATGTGTTATTTCCGTCTTACACACGTACGACATAGCAAAATTTCGTTCACCGATTTCAAAAGTTTAAGTTTTTAGCTTTTAGTTTTGATGTTAGAGTGAATTGACTTATTATTAAACTTTTAGGTAAAAACATTATCTATATTCTCTCGTAAGCTTTTTTCAATATTTTAATTTTTAAATGAGTTATGAGCATTTTTAAGCGTTTATATTTTTTATACTCATAATTCGTTTGAAAATTAAAATATCGTAAAAAGCAATGAGAGAACACAGATAATGTTCTTAACTAAAAGTTAAACTTTAGGTCAATCCACTCTAATATCAAAACTAAAAGCACACTATTGAAATTGGTAAACAAAAATTTGCCATGTCTTACATGTGTAAGAGGGAGACAATACATACGAGTGCAACGTCCTCTTAAGTATTAATAATACAGTAGATTAAATTAATTTTTGTTAAAAATACTGCATTGAAAAATATAATAAATACATTATATTGATAAAAAGATAAGTTTTTAACGATAAGAAACTAAAAAAAAATTGTAAATATGAAATGTTTATAAATAGCTTAAAAAAGTTAAATATTTTAAAAATTATACCGTGCGTAGAAAATACTAATATAAACATTTAGTGAAAAGTAATAAATGTTTCTACAATTATCGTTTTTCTTAATTAGGTACGACAAAATGTTAAAAATAGATTTAATCTAAATGTGTTTTTTCCCGATTATTAAAAAAAGTACTGGGAATATATTACTTCTATCCACCCAAAATACCAATTAGGCTCATTTCCCTTCCAGAAAATCTGTTCAGTTGACATTTTTTTTATTATAAAATGTAAAAATAAAAAACATACATTATTGTAAAATCAGTATGGTTATTGTTCTGCTCAAAATTTAAAATACTCGTATAAGATAAGTATATGTTTAAAATAATAAAATTACTTATTCAAAAATATTTGCCACAAAACACAATAACAAACTTAAAGTAATAAAAATATCTAAGTAGGATACAAAACACAATAACAAACTTAAAGTAATAAAAATATCTAAGTAGGATCTAATGATTTAATCAAATGTGATGAAGTTTTCATCGTGATGAACTTTTCACGTGGCTTGAAATTACAATTAGTTAACAAGCCACTATGAAAATTCATTAACGATGAAAAACCATAATAGTGGTGATTAGATATTCAATGTATGATTGTATGTACTCGTAATTTTTACTTACGACATTAATAGATGAGTTTCTCCAAAATGGATTTTCATATTTTTTAAGTAGTTATTTAACAAAAATTCTTGAAAGCCCATATAGAACAAATCACAGTTTCATAAAATATTTTTTATTCTATTTTTTATTTGGAAATTTAAACATGTAACTAATTTGCATAAAAATATTTGAAAAATTACATGCGATTTCTCATCAAGATACTCTTATGTTTTTGGTTGCAATTAATTAACAATAATCACAATAATATTATCCTATTGAGAAAAACATTTTTTTTAATGAAAATGTAAACAATTAATTATTTAAAAATATCTAATTTAAATTATACAATTTTCTCACCAAGATATCATATACTTTATAGTTGTTTAATCAATAACCAAAACACGGGAATTATCCTAAATGAAAAGGCAAATTTTTTAATCTTATATTGTATACTATTAATTAATACTATATGAAAAATTAAATTTAACCAAAATATTTTTTTTTTTTTGTATTATGCTGAATTCAATCATATAATTAGTTATGTAAATACATTGTTTTAATAATAGATTTTTCTTCATAATATATTTGCATATTGTATAATAAATTAGTTAACAAAAATATAAGATCCGTTTACAAAAACAATGCTTTTCTCCGTTTAAATATTCGGTTGTCAATTGATAATAACTATATATAAGTAAGTAATTTATTATAAAATATAATAATGAATAAATAAAATAATATCATATCTAAGAATATTTAATATAAATATTTACTGAGCCTAATAACAATTAATAATTTACATTGATAATAAATTGAACGAGTTGAATGTGATTTTTTCACCAAGTATGTTGGTTTTTCAATTTTTATAAATTAACAACCATAAGAATTATTTTGGGTGAATAAAACACATTTTTTAAACCGTATTATTTAATTAATAAAATATACAATCTAAACAGTCCTAACTAAAACTTTTTATCATTATATATTATACTAAGTAAAGTCTTATTGTTAATTATGTTTAAAAATTAATATAATTGAATAATTTTAGAATCCTCGTTTAGAGTAATCAGTTAACAAAAACCACGAGAATCAGTTCACAACAAATATCTCGCTCTCTGCTGATTTGATAATTATTGTACATTATTTTTTCATCGCAAATTGTATATATTTATTTATAATTAATTCAACTAAGAATAAATTATATACAAGTTTCTATACAGTGAATTTTTAGTTATTTTTCACAGTTATTAGTTATTTATCAAAACATTTGAAAATTCATTATTGGGAAAATCACATTTTCTTGATTTATTTTTTATGTATTTATGTATTAAACAATACCAAGTTTAAACGTTAATCTAATTTTAATTAATTAATCAAAATTGCTGTATGCGATATTTTCACTAAGTTATTCTATTGTTTTTCAATTATAATAAAGTAACAAAAAGCAATTAGAACTAACTTAGTGAATAAATCACATTTTTCGAACTTAATTATTTACCTACTTAATTTATTATAATATACAATACAAATAATTTTAACTTAAATATTTTATTAATATACATTATTCTATAAACTGAGATTATAATTAATTGTCAATGCATGCCCAGTCATTCATCAATCATCATTGTATGTAAATATTAAGTACAATTTGTTAAGTTATATGTAATTTACTTCATAATGAATATTTATTTTTTTCAAATAACTATTTATCAATAATGTCGTAAACTCTTTATTGAACAAACCACATTTTCATGAAATATATTATATTTTGAACAAATATTATTATATATTTATATCTAAAGAAAGAAAATGTTATATAAATATTTACTGAAATTGTTAACAATTAATATTTTAATTTAAAATCAATTGGACGATTTGTTAATAATTTTTTCACCAGAGGAAATTTCTTTTACAGTCTTATCAAGTAACAAAAGAATATATTTTGAGTGAAAAAATACATTGTTTGAATCTTTTATAATATACCGAAGAAAATTGAATCTAATGAAAAGAATATTTTATTTTAACTATGCTGCATTAAAAATTATTGTTACTTACAAAAATTTGTCAATCAAATGGACTTTTCTTCATAACAGATTTTTATTTAACAAAATCAGAGAATATCCATTCGTGAACGAAAAATCATTGTTTCCGTTCACGAACGCTTAGTATTGTATGTAATTTTTTAATCTTAAACTGTAAACTAATCTATACTACATATTTATTTCTTGACAAAATATTATGTAATCTATCACCGTATTATATCATATGTTTTTTCTATTTTAAACATTGTATAATTTAACATAAAATAATTTTAAATACATATTTGGCAATGTGTATCTTCGACCTACCGTGTCATTGAGTAATTCATTCGGTCACTATAGATATAGTGTAATTTATGTATTAAATTTGAATTTAATTTTAATTATAGTAATAGATGAAAAATGGTTCTGGATATAATTATTTATAAAATAGTTCGTGAATTTCAAAGTTCAAAAAAAAATTGTGATCATGTATTTTTGATATTTTTTAATTATATTTTTAAGCAACTTGTGAAGAATTTAATGTTAAAAATTAAACATTCTAAAATAGAAATGAACATTTTTTCAACATAAAATTAAAAAAAAAAAAACATTAAAAAGCTGTACATTTTAATTGTCTATAAATCTCTTAAAAAGAGCGAAATATTTTAAAATTCATATTATATTTATAAAGTGTTTGTGCACACACAAAAAAATTAACTTATATCTATTTAAATTACATAAACAGGACGATTATTTTATTATTTCTCATAAGAAAATTCAAATGATTTTAATTTTAAAAGTATCAAAAGTCACTAGAATTTTCTTAAGAGATAAAATATATTTTTGAAGATTTATTATATAAATACATAATATTATAATATATACGTGAAAAAATTAATTTAAAAAAAAAAAATTCTACATGCTAAATCTAAATGTTGAAGATGATCGACTTTCACATTATTTGTAATTAGTCGACAAAAACACTAAAAACTCAACAAGACTTTGGTCTTGAAAAATCATGGTTTTCTTGAAAAATATTGGTCAGTTAATAATAATTGTATTTAATTAATTTGATAAATTATATATAAGTTTCTTCACAGTAAATTTCCTAATTTTTTTTATTTTGAAGGAATAATTTATCAAAATAACTTGAGAACATATTATTTGACAAACTACATTTTAATAAACAATTTAAAACTTAACCTTATTTAAATAAATTGAACAAATAATTAATATCCGAGGTCATAATATTTAAAAATCGAAATTCTATAGTGTCCGAACTTTAAATATTCAACAGGGAATGGGATTTCAGCCCAAAGTAATATTTTGTCATTTGATTAAGAAGTAATCGAAAAAAAAAATAATGCTTTAAAATTAATAAATATTTATGATGGATACATCTTATATATTATTTAAATAATTTAAAATGTTAGCACATTACAATTCAGTTTTCAATATTTTTCAGTTTTAAATGACATACACTAAATTTAATATTTTATTAACTCTTCTCTAAATACAATTTTCTTCTTATAAATGAGTAAAACGGATTACACGACATAATATTGAATATTATATTTAATAATATATTTTTTTAAACCTATTTACCGAACACTGCAGCGACTACCCAAGTCGCTAGTACCGCATCGCCGGTTTGTACACCGTCTGAATTACCGTAGACTTCATCCGCTGTAATCGAGGGTAATAGTTACTGTAATTTTCGGGATTTCGTGGATCACAATCGGGACGACGATTGATCTCTATTACAACAATCATAATAAAATACAATTAATCGACTTATCAAAACATTCAATTTTGAACCGCCATAAAGCGTGAAGAAAACATAATACATACGTACTAAATTTTTTAAGTCGATGATGGTGAATATATTGGCTGGCGCTAGACCCCGTAAAATAAACTGTGGACGAGTAGGAAGGTATAAGCGCGACCTTATGTGTTTTTGTATACAGGAGTGAAACTCGTCTATTGCAACCGTATTTATAATGCGTGTATCCTCCCCACTCGCTGCTCGAGAACCTATCAGTTATGGGCATTGGATAGGTCTCGCTTTGTATTATATTATTATATTATTTTTAGTAATCGCCACAGCCGTCGCTGTCGGTGTTCGTACAGGAAATCTAATACCACGACATATTCAGATAAACTCAATTTGAATAATCAATGTTGGATAAAATCATTATAATATTATAGTCTGCTGGAAACGTTTATTTCGTGTTGTATCATGTAGTTTGAACCTTTTGACCTTACATGTATATAGAAACGCGATATCATTATAATCGAGTTGAAATAATCACGTAAAACAAAATAATTTCGAAAATAATCATAATGAACGGAAAAATTATACTTTTTGGACTACGATAAACAGAGAAGTCTTCACAATATATTGTTCATATAAATATTTATAATTAATAATATGATAAATGTTCCATCGGAAGTTTTTTCTCCGTGTTGTACCTTACACTTTGTACCGTCTACTGTATAAATTCAAAATAAATCTAAATCTAATTTAATCATCTATATAGTTTAAAACATAATGAACTGTGTGCCCTCTACGGATCACCATGAATGAATATAACACAATATAAGGCATTATTAATTTCAATACTTGTAGTTTTATATATTTTACAACAAAAAAAAAAAAAAAAATAACTTTATTCCACTAATCATAAAATATATACCTAATCATTATATATCATTGAAAACTCCTTATATTATAAACATTAGTCACAGGATAGAAAACACTGGTTGGTACGTAATTATGAGAAATAAAACTTAAAAAGATTGTAATAAATTAGAACCCGTGTCTGAAATGTTTAAAATTAATAAAAGTATTTGGACTGTAGTTGTATTAAGTAATTTGTTCTGAATACTTCCTATGTTCTAAAGTTCATTGAGCGTATAGGATATGTAGCTGCAAGACCTAATCGCAAAAAAGAGGACTACTTTAAATAAGGTTTTAATTTTTAAAGGTCACCATTAAATTACGGAGCCATTAAATAGTTTTAAGTAATAAATAAAATGAAAATTATTTGAAATCAATAAGAAATATGAAACATATTTTAGGAACTGATGTGATAAAAATCATTATTAATAAATAAGATATCTAATTGTAACCTAAGTGTATTATTTATATAGCGTGAATGTAACTTAACGATTTTTGATAATATTTCCGATGATATTGTAACACCTGTAATATAATATTGAGAAATAAAATGAAGTTAAAAATCCTTACGCAGTTATTAAATTTTCAATTTTTATATTTGAGGCTTGAATGTTTTAAATACAATTATTATAAGTAGTTCATGCTGATATAAAAAAATCTATAAGCATAATTTGTATTTTAAAGACATTTTTAATTCATTTTTGAACGAAATTACATATCAAACACACGAATCGACTTAAACTTTTTTACTTACAGAACAGTACTACAATATCGACATCAGGAAGTATAACAATCCACCGCCCAGTCAGGTATCGACATACACCGGGTGGTGACTGATAGCCAAATGACTCCCAATTACAGTTTTCGAAATTTATTTATTTATTTTATATACAAAAAAGCATCTACCCGGGACGAGGTGTTGACCTGTGATAACCGACCGCTAGACACTCGAATTCGACTTTCAATACTTTCTTATACTCATACTTTTATTTACGTATTTAAAACGACACTGCCAAAGTGTAGAGCCACCAAATCATTGGTGCGAACATTGTGATCACCGGTTTCGACACGAGTCCTAACTATTGACCACTATACTTTTCTTACTACGGTTTTTCTCAAGTTCTGTCGCCGACCTAGGGTCATTCACTTACAGCGGTTCCTACAAATCTGGAATCAAGTTTCACCGGCCGCTAGTAATACTGATAAAAGCATATGTCATTGCCTAGATAAAATTCTTACCTTTAACTTTGATAATAGGTAAATTTACTTTAATGTTAAAGCTATCAATATAAAATGGATTCTGCTGTACGAACATTTGCTATGTCGTCTGTAAAACGTTAAAATACGTTTACAGTTCACATCGGATCTCCCGAAATACTGAGTCCCGAGTACCAGGAGCGTATGGACTTTATGGCTTCTCGTTGTATATTTTTCCACCAGAGTTACTTACTTGGCTCGGACTTGTCTAAAATATTCTGTTCCAGGCCACTTGCGTACATCAGTATTCCACCAGTCTCCCAAAATTGAGTCCCGAGTGCCAGGGGCGCATGGGTTTGTGGCTCCTCGTTCTACGGTTTCCCACTGCCAGTGCTGGCGACGGCGGCGACGGCGGTTCAACGTCCATCACAACTACGTTCCTGTTACACACAAATCATAATATAATGATTTGTATCTATTGAATGATAATATATTTAACGAAAACACGTTACTTGTAATATTGTTAAAAACAATAAAAACAATTGAATAAAAATATTTTTAATAACAGTAGGTAATGTGAAATATTGAATAATATAATGTTTGGTGATGAAGGTTTTATGTTAATTTTTATGAAATAAATTTCATATTAATAGTTTATTTATTTAATAATAATATTTATTTATTTTTAATATTTTATTGTATTAGGTATTCACTGCTCAATTTAGTATTAATTGTATCTATAAATGTATTATAAATCGAGTTTATTTCATAATTGTTGTTATTACTTATGTTTTATTAAAGCGAAACGACATGCAACGTACAATACGGGCCACATTGTTGGCCTCTAGTCATTTTTCATTATCTACTCTCTTGATATTTTCGCTATCATTACTACACTTATTATATTTACATTGGAAATCATGTGATTCGTACTCTTATAACAGCACGATAAATCCATGACAATCTCGTGCACGTGTTATATGATAGTTATTACATATTAATTATTGTATAAATTAAAATATAGCTGTAATATTATAGTTATTAGTTTACGCTATATTTTATTATCACGATATTGGCAAATTGATTTATTGAAAATGGGTATATCTAGGAATACTAAAAAAGCTATGAGTTTGTCAAAGAGAAGAAGTAACGAAACTTCATTAAATGTATTGGCTCGTTTAAGAGGTCTACAAAAAGAATAACAAAAAAAAAAAAATAACTATTTAACAAAAAAAAACTCGACTTTGGTAAAATACATATAAAAAAAAAAATAAATGAAAAAATTTGGAATAGATAAAACTACCTACATATAATAAACTAAACAGAAAAAATGAATTCATGATTATTCTAAGTATTAATAAATTAACATTAAATTTTGTTGTAAATTATAATAATTTTATTATTTATTTTTTTTTCTTTATTTGAAATATACCATCTATACCTAAGAGGCACAATGAGTACATGTGGTAGAAAGTGAAATTACATCTATATAATACATTAATATAACTAAAAAGAAGAGAACTAACATAAACATATATATTTACACGAAACATGAGATGTGAGAAGCCACCCATCAATGATACTCACTTGACTCACTAATGAGTATTTAATTTTAATAACTAAAATTTAAAAGCATTTACATTTCAATGTTTTTTAATGATAACCTGCTATGTCTTTCAAGAATAGTGTACCCTGATTTTGAAAACGTCCGTTCACACGGAACAGAAGTCGATCACATATTTCGAATAAATTTGGATGTATGTTCTTTCTGTTTTTCCACCAAATAAGAGAATCCCAATGTCTGTTTATTTATGGCTCATTTAAATAACGGTCGAGGTCGACAATAGGTTCTGATGTTGGTGTATTTAATGTTAGTGTTGACGCCTAAATATAATTAAAATAAAATAATTTAAACTACAAAAATGAATTAATTTATTAAATACAATTTTTTTTTAAAATCTACTACACAAAAAAAATACCTATGCATCAAAATTTCAGAATTTTAATTTTCTATTTTAATCGTATTATTATTGAATGTCTTCTTGAGTTCGTCATTATTTTAATTATTTTTAACTATTGCTTCAACTTTTTGTATACGCTGGTAAATAATCGGCAATCGGCATTCAGCAGGTTGTTAACATTACACATATCATTTTGAGACTGACACACTATTCGTTTCACTTATGCGTTTTTAAATTTAATAGCATAAATTACCGATCAATTCATATAGTGTATTTAGTGAAACCCGTCTATTTGGGAAATGGATTGTAAATAATATATAAATATAGTGTTTCCGCCAAATAATGTATTTAAAATACGTATTATATAACAATTACCTCATTAATGTGTTTACTATACAGTATACAGTATATATCTGAGGTGCTCAACTTACGGCATATACGAAGTTATTAAATGACACACTGGCGTCAGATAAAATAACTTATAATATTTATAATTTTTAAATATTTCTAAAATTATGTTTTTCAAGCAATTAATTATTTCATAAAAGTTGTTAATATTATATTTTATACAAAAGTATGCGACATTGAATATCCTTAAAATAATTTTCTCCTCAAAGGATTCATGATATTTTGTTGTAATTTATATATGAATAACCGAAGATAATATTGAATGTTTTTTTTTATAATATGCTCATTTTATGTACATAATGACATTCAAAAAATATTTTGACTCATTTAAGTTATATATATAACTATTCTTAATGTATAAATATAAAACTAAAAAATAAAAATAAAATTGAAAATGTCTATACTTGGCATGAGATATATAATGTATTTTGATAAAAATCTTAACTTGGAGATTATTAAAAAGCACTTATTTTTGTCTTATATAAGATGTCAATATACACACTATTACTTTCGTTGTACTCTATACGAGTCGTATTGGAGGTATACATTTAGGTTACGAGCCATGTAAGAAAAAAATAATACACAAAGTATCGGCGATTATTATGTTCCTGTGAGATCAGCTTTAGCTGATACAGAATTTTTATTGTCGAATACTTGAATCGTTTGAGAATTATTTACGTATATTAATTAAACCTTTTTCAATGGTTGCTGTTTGGGAATATGCAAACAATGAAAGAAAGCCGTTTGGGTTACAACGAATATTTGAAATTCAATATCATGTATTTTAATTCATTAAAAAAAATTCATGTTATTATTATTATAACTGCTCGTAAAATCGTTTAAAAATATTATTTTGTCACTATATAGAATGATTAAAGTTCTCCGTAAAGAATAAATTATAATATAATTATTTTTGTAAAATGCTTTATTAATGCGATATAAATTTCTCACATTGAGCCATTACAACATATTTATTTTTTTCATTCTACTTAATTAATTTGTCCATCCTTTAAATTTTATCTTTTTTATTTATTATTTGGAATGCATAAGCTTCGTTTATACTACTATAAAATACTAATATTTATGATACTACTAAGTTTTATATCGACTTCAGATTAATACTCTAATTAATGTTCTGCTTTAATTTTTTTACTAACAGAACAATAGAAAATAGAATTTATAGTCTGTGAACAAATAACCCTTATATGTATAAATTTATATATATATAAAAGAACGGCCCTGTTTTATGTTTCCGTTTTGTGACGATACTATTTTTAAATTTTCAAATTTTTTTTCGATAAGTTGTACCAAATACTCCTACGAGTGATCAATATATTTTTGTTTTATTTAAATTCAACTACTACTACTACTATTTAGCACTTGATTAAATTAAGTAAAATTTTGAGAAAGCACAAACAACACACAGGCAAAGCCAAGTAATTCAACCAGTATAACATATAAATATGCCACAAAATTCCGGGCTCAATAAAAAAGATAAAAAAAAAAAAAAAACAGAAAACAAGTAAGTACAATGTAAATTGTACGAGTACATATGTATAATACATGATTATCATTAAAATTGTATTCAAAATGATTAAACAGAAGAAAATTCAAATTATTAAGAACAATTTAAGTGCTTAATATGTTAAATTAATATTTATAGCTAAGCCAGCTAAGAAGTACATTGAAATTTGGATAAAAATCAATTTTATCATTACAAAGGTTGCCTACATTTAAGTATAAGAAGAAAAGTTTTTTAATTATGAATGTTTGTAAAATAATTTTAAACTATAAATTTTTTATATATTTTCATTAAAAACACTATAAAAAATGCAAATTGACTTTGCAGTAGAAATTTTATTCTATAATAAAAAATTTATAAGGAAATATGTATTAAATTTTCAAATCTTAGATTATAAAAATAAATAAGGTTGGTAGGTGAGTACCGCTCTGCTATACATCAGGTGTTAAGTGGGTTACTGTAATGGATGTATTAAATTTAAATTTGATGATATTATATCATTGAACATAAAATCAATTATAATCGGAGATGATTTAATAGCCTAACACACAAGGTATATTTTGTATTATACATAATGTTAGTTATTGATTGTACTTTTTTGTATGACCATAAGTGTTTGATATAATTTTATTCTGAAAATATTACATTAATTATATTGTTAGTGTTTAATATTATTATGATAACAAATTGATAAGTATTCAACAATTCTATCATAATATTTTCATCAAATTATATAACTTAAAATGTAATAGTATCTTTTTGTAAATATTAACCGTAATGTAGTAAAAATAGATTCATAGTTTAAACATAAATAATATCTTGAAAAAATGGTGTTTAATTGCACTTTTCATGACAAGTACACAACCCAATCCAATAACAATGAGCCAATATTATTTGTCTCTACTGTATAGAATACGAACATATTACCGCAATAAACTTGTTTGTCTATTCTGATTTGAATTTAACTATCCTTTAGTTGTTTTTTTCCAACACATTTAATTATATGGGAGGAACCTGAAATTAAATATATAAAAACTTCCCCACTTACTGTTTTGGCAGACACAATATGATACATGGTTTTTTCTAAACAACATAAATTCATAACTAGGGCTAGAATAGTATAGGATTTTGCATTTTTTTTTAGGATTTACAGGATATAGCTTTTCAAGTACAAAATGTGATTTGTTCATCTACGAGTTCAAATATATAGTTTTTAGTTTACTTATTTTGGCATTTTTTGTACTTTTTTGAATTTAGGGTCATTTTTTTAATTTTACGGTGATTTTTTTATACTTTATCGAAATCTGGGTTATATTTAAACTTGAAAGAATCACTAATTGTCCAGTGCAACAGTAAATAATTGAAAGGTATTTTTGAGTATACATATATTAAGTATCTATAATCATTTTAGTATTACAATATTATTTTAGGTATCTCAAAATATATTAATTTCAGAACAAATGACGTTAGCCATTATACCAGAAGATGAATTTATTTGTATTCTTATAAATATTAATAATTATTTATTAATTTATTAATATAATTATTTTTTTTGTGATCATTTTTAGTTTTTATTAGGTCATTTTTTTAAGTTTTTTAGGTCATTAAAATCCTAGCCCTACTCATAACCATATTGAACAGTGTATTATATGTAATTATTTATATTGTTTCTTGTGAAAATTAACAATAAATTTACAGCATATTAGTTTAGAATATCTCTACCACCTCTTACATACCTTATGTAGCATCAACGTTACAAGACTTGCGACAGTAGAGAATAATTAAATACCTCAAATTAATGGAAAAATATTAGATGACAAGAAGATGAATTTAAAATGCATATGCTTCAAAATAATACAAAACAAATTGTTTTTTCATTTGTGTACATTATAATAAATTGACTTATGAATAAACAGGTAAACAAAATTGCATCTGATAGGATTTATAATTATAATAATAAATAACAGTATTAAAAGCTAAGTAAATAATAAACAATAAGATAAAATTTTATTATATTTGGGTATCACGATTGCGTAGCGTTTCAAGGCATCTGTTTCATTTTCATAGCAATGGTACTGCGTATGTTCATGATCTGTATGAATAATAATAATAATAATAATATATAAAATTGCATTTAATATGTTAATAATATTATTAGTCCTATAATTTAAAATTAACAATAGGATTACACAATGTGTTTTAATTTAAAAATTGATGTATTCTCATTCTTTAACTATAGGCAATATAAGTTATAATATAAATACAAGACGATATTATAATACATGAATGGAAATGGAATAATTAAAATTCCTATTGAGCTTTGTTTTAAGTTTTTGTCCTATCCAAAATTAATTTAAATTAAATCACTGTCATATACTATAAGCTACTGATCTATTCCATATACTTGTGTTACACAAGAAAATCATGTATGATACAAGTTAAAAAAATTATAGTAACTTTATAACTGGAAAGTGGTTTTCAAGTCTAAACGAAATTGCGTGTCACTAATAAATTATTAGATAATATCATGAAACGTTTGATTGAAATTTTCGATTGTGACAAAACGTTGATATGAGTTAATAATTTCTCCTAATATATAAATTGATATACGGTTTTTTGAAAATGTTTATTTAATATATAGATGTATTAAAGTTGATATAGAACTCACCCAATTATTTATCGGCGGAATTAAAACTGTCTTTAACCGTTGATTCCGATACCACTGAGTCACTTGTCTTTCAGTGATGCCCAGTTTATTTGCTAAGCGTTGTCTCTGTAGATTACCCAAATACGAAGTTTCCTGAAATGATTTTTCTAAGACGGAAAGTTGTTTTTCCGTGAACACTATTTTTGGCTTCTTGGTATCTAAATATAAGAGTTTAAAAAATATTTAAATTTATGTATTTGGATACATATAATATACAAGTATACTGAAATATAATTGTATCTGGTTCAAATTACAGATTCAGTCATATAGTTACATTTAGTATTAACATTAATTAATTTTTTATTTATTTGTTCAATAAAATAATAAATGATAAATATTTGTTTTCACGAAAAAAATAATTTTATTACTACGTAATATATGAGTTTTGCATTAATAAAAAAATATTAAAACATTAATTATAACTTATAAGATATTACAAAATTTAACAAACTAATAATTAAAACGTATCATGGTTAGAATAAATTATTTAATATAATTATAAAATTAAACACCCGTTTTCAAGCTACATTACATATTACATTGAGTCAAAATAGTGAAAGCACATGTTCAAATGTACAATATATGACATTAATGATATCCTTTAAATTATAAAAATAAAATAAATATATTAAATATAACTTCTATATTATACTAAATAATTGTTGAAACTAATTGTAATTACAAAGTTTAAATGAAAAAAAAAAAAGTACTTTGACTCATGTAATAATTTTTATTAGCATTAATTAATAAAAAAAATTATTTAAAAATCGAAAATTTCGTATGTCGATAAATACCTCAGAAAAATACAAAACTTTAAACATGATACGATGAATGTGAAATGATAATTTAAACATTTGGTGAAAAATTCAAGTATCTACAGTGATTCGTTTCGGTATTACAACAAAACAAAAATTATTTGAAGAGAAATATTTATTAATAGGTATTAGCATTATTTAGTGAACAATATGCAATATTTTACACAATTTACGCTATTATTGAACAAACTATTCTTTATTGTTATATATATATATAGGCGAGCTAATGAAAAATGTTGTATTTAATTTCAATAATTTCTAACTTTGAATGTTTATAAATTAAGTTTGTATCTAAATTTTTAGTATTTTTTAAATTAAAAAACGCTTATGATAATAAAATTATACTTTATTTTTCAATAGATAGTTTAATGAACTTATAAAGAGCTATGTATTAAACTTACAAATAATAGATTTAGAAAAAGAAAAAAGGTAGATAAATGGGTACTAAATTGCTGTACATTAGGCGCCGCGTGAATCACTGTAATAGATATATTAAATTTAAATTCAATATAGCTAATTTTATATGCATAATAATTTTAAGCGGAGACGATCTGTCCATTTATATTACTAAATATATTAGATGATACAGCTAATCATTTATTTTACTTTTATTACTTATATTACCGTAAGTGGTTGATATAATTTCATAAATCATAAATTAATTTATGTTTTTATTAATTTCTAACTACAAGTTTTCTTGTTAAAATTCAATCTTAAAATGTACATAAAATAAATTGTGGTTTTGTGTTTTAAATATTTACAAGCAAGTATGAGAATAACTCATGTGGTATCCTATGTTAAATTTTCAAAAATGTTAACACAGTGAATAATTTTAAAACATGTTTCAAGAAAACCTCAGTTAAAATTATTTTCAAATTTTGATACAAAAATAATATAGTGATTTTGAACTTACTCGATGACTTTTTAGTAGTCTTGATGGTTGGGGCGAGCGTGTGGGATGGTTGCTGTGTTTCAGACGTCATGACTTCGTACGATGTACGCCAAGCATGTCGGTAACGCGGTATCAGATGCTGTTGCTTTTGTAATTTCCAGTACCTATACATCATTTTGTTCCACGTATTCACTTGCTCCTGCATTTGTATTCGCTGATAGTCCGTCCAAATGTTCTTCAATTGCAAACAGTGCCCACGGTGATCAGCGTATATACGATTCTCAGCCAACACCGTACTGTCAACGTAATCTGACGTCGAAGTACAAGCCACAATGCCGCTGAAGTCTAGAAAAAATTATAATATATAAATATATGTATACATTCAAATTAATATCCTTGCTCACTATGAACACTATACAACATTTAATTTGAAATCTACATCTGCATTTACGCTAAAAATACTTTATCGACTAAAATGAAGTCTAGAAAAATTATATAAATATATATATATGTATTATGTATATATATATACATTCAAATTTAATATCCATGCCAACTATGAACACTATACAACGTTTAATTTGAAACCTACAACTGCATTTACACTAAAAATACTTTATCTACTAAAATTATGATTTTAGATAAAGTACCATATAAAATCGCAACGTGGATATTAAACCGGTTTTCTATTCAATTTTTACAATTAAACCGAAATATATGCCTAAAATTATATCACGTGCGATTTTTCTTACACATATTTATAAGAATAAATGTTAGCTGCTGAAAACACCGTAATACACGTTTATGTTTAAAAAGCAATCAGAATTCATGTCAAAAATATAAAATGTTATAATTTTTAATATCTTATATTTTAAGTGTACTATACATCATACAGACTAAACTTAAATTAAAATATCGATCTTAACTTATTGTAAAAATATTTTACAAATTGTGTAACAAAATTAATGTTAAAATAAAAATTAAGAATATGTTCAATAAATTTGAACGTAATCAGTTATAAAATTTAAAACTATAAATTACATATTTATTATACATACCGTTAATTCGGCAGTTGTTTTCGCAATAGTTTAAACTACCGTTGATATCCATTACTGCCTAATTATGTGTAAAATAGATTCTTCAGTGAAACTCAGCTAATTGATGAAGATTTGTTAAAATAATAATATTCCTCGAGGATACTATCAGGAGCTGATGCTGCGTCTGCGATGTCCACGTTCTTCGTGAATTGAACTTAAGAGAGTGAGTGAACGTCCGATTATTAAAATATACATTTGCCCGAGGCGTGACCGGGATGCGAATATTTTACTACCTACCCTTTCATATCGTATACAACAAAGATCATTTTTTGTTGATCGCAAAATCATCCTTTCATTCTTTTGTTGACTGGTGTTGGGTGTAGGAGGTGGGCTATAGCCAACAGCTCGCTCTGTACGCATTTAGTGCGTGTCACCGCACCTGATTTTTCAATCTTAAGGTCACTTACAATGAAAATATAAATTTGATCGTCATAGCAATACGTAACTGAACGAAGGCTACCGCA